>NW_006922168.1:280781-282362 GCF_000298275.1 Orycteropus afer afer
CAGGTAGCTGTCTTCCAAATCTCTTGGCATAACTGAGTGAGTGCCTACAGCACAGCATCTGTTTGTTGAAACATCTCAATGGGTATTCTGTCAGTTTCTGGAGACTTGTTCTTTGCCAGTTCCTTCAGTGCAGCTTCAACTTCTTCCTTCAGTACCATTGTTTCTTGATCATATGCCACCTCCTGAAATAGATGAAGATCTACCAGTTCTTTTTGGTACAGTGACTCTGTATTTCTTCCATCTTCTTTTGATGCTTCCTGCATCATTCAATATTTTGCCCATAGAATCTTTAAATATTGCAACTCAAGGCTTAATTTTTTTCCTCAGTTCTTTCAGCTTGAGAAATGCCAAGCGTGTTCTTCCCTTTTTGTTTTCTAACTCCAGGTCTTTGCACATTTCATTATAGTAATTGGCTTTGTCAGCTTGAGCTACTTTTTGAAATCTTCTGTTCAGTTCTTTGATCTTGTCATTTCTTCCATTTGCTTTAGCTACTCTTCATCAAGGGCAAGTTTCAGAGTCTCTTCTGACATCCCTTTTGGTCTTTTCTTCTTTTCTTGTCTTTTTAATGACCTCTTGCTTTCTTTCTGGATAATGTTCTTGCCGTCATCCCACAATTCCTCTGGTTTTTGGTCATTGGTGTTCAATGCATCAAGTCTATTCTTTAGATGGTCCCTAAATTCAGGAGGGACATTATCAAAGTCATATTTTGGCTTTTGTGGACTTATTTTAATTGTCTTCAACTCCACCTTGAACGTGCATATGAGCAGTCGATGGTCTGTTCCACAATCAGCTCCTGGCCTTGTTTTGGCTGAAGATACTGAACTTCTCCATTATCTCTTGACACAGATGTAGTCAATTTGATTCCTATGTAGCATGGGACTTTGTAAAAGAATAAATTTCTGTTTATTAAAGCCATCCACTTGTGGCATTTCTGTTATAGCTGCACTAGAAAACTAAGACGCCATCCTGAAAAAAAACGAAACAAAACAAAACACTGCCATCAAGTTAATTCCAACACATAGTGAGCCTATAGGAGAGAGTAGAACTGCCCAGAGGGTTTCCAAGGCTGCAATCTTTACAGAAGCAGACTGTCACATCTTTCTCCCATTCAGAGGCTGGTGGGTTCCAATCCTCAACCATCTGATTAGCTATTGAGCTCTTAACCACTACTCCACTATGGCTCCTTACTGCATTTTAATCTCTAGTAAATAAGTTATTTGGAGCTGGTCAGAAGGGAATGGCTCATGCTTTTGTCCATAACCACCAGAATAAAGCCACTGTCTGAAGGCAGCTGTAAAGTTTGTGGCCTAAAATTGCGGTTTTCCCTGGTACAGATCTCTGTTACTCAGACATTTTGGCTGAGTCAGAACTCAAGAAATGACAGAAGTCTGCCTATGCTTGGACACATACCCAGAACAAAAGGGAATTATTTCAGCATTGGCTTGATTCATCATCAGCCTGTTTTATCTCTTTAATTGCCTCAGCTTCCCTCAGCAGAATGGCTAAAATCTGATAATTTTTCCTATCCTTTGGTTTGCTGAATGACCTTTGTCCTCCACCCCTGGCTTGAAGCGGTGCCCC
>NW_006922168.1:283303-287722 GCF_000298275.1 Orycteropus afer afer
AAAAAAAAAAAAAAAAAAGCTGGAGGCTAGCTGCATGTGTGACTTTAGCTTTTTGGAAATGAGCCTTGGGCTGATGCTGCTGGTGGTGGCTGTCTCTCCCCCTCATGGAGTTAGAGAGGTCAGAGGACAACCCCCCACACATACCCTTTATGCATCCCTAAACTACTATCTTTGATATGATTAAAAATTAAAAAAGAATAGTGCTGAATGATACCTGTTTTAGAAGTTCTCATAGAAAGGAAATCTTGCATAGACATAGAGCTAATAGTTCTTGTTGTGCTTGCCTTTGTTGGTGTTGACCAGGACTGCCATTGGACACTTCTCCAATCTGATGCTTTGTTAGGTCCAGGAAGAAATAGAGAAAGAGAAGATAGGCGTGACAAAGGGACCTGAAGACTGGTCCTAGATCTCTGCTGTCCTTTGGTTTGTTGAGTTGCCCTTGTCTTTCAACCACCTGGGCATGAACGCAGCCAGCCCATGAATGCACACACCATGCAGACACCTAGCTGACCCCATACAGTAGTCCTGAATGTTATTTCTGGAAGGATTTTTCTGAAGTGAGTCAATTCTGATTGTCCATCATTCACAGTCTATTTCTCTGTGCCATTATACTGGGCTAGGGCTGTGGCTACATTTCTCATGGACAGTTTCCCAGCCTCTCCCTGCCTGATCTCTTGTGTTTATCTTCTCCATCTGTTAGGCTGAACCATGTGGAGTGGTGGATATCTGGCCAATTTTTAACCTACAATAATCCTCAGTTTAAATGATTCAACCTAATAGACAGCAAATGCCCCAAATGCAAAGATCAGATTTTCTCTTCCTTTCTCTTTGGAGCAAAGCTCTGTGCAGTTTTGTGTCCTGTGTAGCAATTGCACTTTGTAATAATTGTTTGCTTCCTGAGTCTCTCATCCTTACTGTACAGAACACCTAACTTCTTGTTGTTGTTGTTGTTATGTGGCATTGAGTCAGACCTGACTCATAGTGACCCCTCCTTGGGTTGCCAAGGCAGTATCACTACGTAAGTAGATTGCCCAACCTTCCTTCGGAGGAGTGGCTGGTGGGTTTGAACCGCCAGCCTTCTGGTTAGCAATCAAGTGCCTTAGGCACTATGCTACCAGAGCTCCTAGAACACCCTAACAGTGTCCCTAAATTTGGGACCAGTCTAATTTAGCAGACCAGTGTGTAACCACTGTGCACAACTGAAGAAGGGTGGACCCTGATTCTCCATTGTCTCTTGGGTATCACCGAGTTCTCTGGACTCCCTGCTCCCTGAGGAGGAAGATGTTGCTGGCCTCCACGTTCATCTCACTCTTGCAGGAAATTTGTTACCAACTTTTGTGATTCTCTGGAAAACTGTGAAGCTGAACTTTAAAAGTAAATTAAGGAATAAATCACTGAAGTATTTAAAAGAAGAAGAGAAACATCACTCCTCATGTCTGGGGACCGGGGCATTCTCAGTATTTTCTCTGCCTCCCCTGGAGCATTGTAAACACAGGCGTGTGAAGGAATGATTAAAACGAGAAAACGCTACAAAAGACGAGGCACAGCAGTCCTCATTATTCCACTGAGCGGGCCATTAGAGGGATTTATAATTTAAGCTTATTGTTGGAGAACGAAGACCGGATTTCAAGGAACTCCTTCCAAACGTTTGATATTGAACGTTTTCATTATTTTTTTAAAAAAAATGAAAAGAGCTTTAAAATGAAGTTTAGTATAAAGTACTTTTTGTCTCAGAAGCCAGAAATTCTTTTGATTTTGTGAGCAGCAGGTCCGGTCACCTGACTCACCACTGCTGCCTCCGCCATTCCTGGCCAGGCTGCACCGGAAATCCAGCGGAGGGACAAGGCCTTGGGACTCGTTTCCACATTTTGACGTCTGAAATTGCCATCGGGCCATTGGAAGTGGCGGGGGCTCAGCTTTGAAGGCAGATCATCCAACTGTCCCCCTTAGACCTCACAAGCGGCTAAGCCAGCTCCTGGTCTCTTGTATTTTCATTTAACTGTGAAGTGGGATAGTAATAGCATCTCCTTCATCAGTTGGCCGGATTAAATACGGTTATGTGCAAAGCCTCTTGAATGGTCTAGCACAACACAATTCTAGAGGGTTACTGTGAGTAGGAATCAACTCAGGGGAATACAACATCTTCAGCTGTACCAAATGTTTCAATCCCTGAGGTCTGTCCTAAGCAGGCACGCAGCCATAAGAACACTGGATCACCTTGGAAGACAAGCTTCATGAACAATGCCATAGAATTTGGATACATGCCTAGGGATGATCAAGTTACAACTGGAATCTGGTCTTCAATAGGCCCACTAACATGCCATTGCTAACTACGGGGAGTGGAGGAGGTACACCAAACTTTCTGAAAGACTGTGACAGCCTCCTGACTGAGTGGCATGATGTTTTTGTATAAGGACAAAGTCTAATTTCTCCCCTCTCCAAATTAGTCAACTACTGCTTCAGAAGGCCTTTTGTAATAGGAAACGCCTTACAAAGTCTATCCACATGGACAGATACTGCACACGGCTGTTAATCAAAAGTTTGGAGGTTCAAGTCTACCCAAAGGGGCCTCGGAAGATAGGCCTGGCAACCTACTTCCCATAAATCAGTCACTGAAAACCCCGTGAAGCAATCTGACACGCATGGGGTTGCCCACAAGTCAGAGCCAGCTTGATGGCAACTGGGCTTGTGGTTTCTCACACATACACACAGGGTTTAGGGCAGACCTCACGTCCCCACGACTAGAGAAAAACATGGCCCTCCAGCACGTCTGAATTTGATGCAATCACTTTTTCCTTTATTTATGTTAAACCTCACATTGAGGGTCCCCTTTGCCAAACCAGCACACTTTTAGCAGTAATTCTGGCCAAAAGTAAATAGAACTCCTGTGACAAAACTTTTAAATGTGTTCAGACATTTACAAATAACTTTAAGTTTTACAGTAAGATTTTTTTTTTTCCAATCTCAGATCCTGTAAGTATAACAATCATGTCATGAGGTCTTACTAGACTTGATACATCAGTCTATGCCTTGCATGTATTTGAAGAAACATCAACTAACTCCTAATTCTGGTGATTCTGTAAGCCAGTTTCTAATCAACAGGCTTTTAAATACTTACCATCTAGTTAACCAACATGAAATTATAAATATTCACAAGCACAGTTACTCCAAAAATGAATACAATTAAATTATCATTGGCAAAGCCAAGTACTGACCATATAAAAAGGGGGTTATTCCTTTTCAAGAAATCCGCCTTCCATAAAACCAAAATCAAACTCACCGCCGTCGAGTCGGATCTGATTCATAGCAACCCCTCCTTGAGTTTCTGAGGCAGTATCTTTAGGGAAGTGGATTGCCCAACCTTCCTTCCGAGGAGTGGCTGGTGGGCTTGAACCACCAGCCTTCTAGTTAGCAGTCAAATGCCTTAGGCACTATGCCACCACCTTCCATACGACTTCCCAAGAAGGAGCCTGCAGTGGTCTGATCCCAAAGGAAGTAATGCAGGGACTCTACTCCCAAGGGTGGAAATGAAAATGGGAAGCCTTGTGTGTAAAGATGAATCACACAGACAGCAGGTGGGAAACATCCACTTTAGGCCTCATTTCCACCCCAGCTTCACCTGGGAGCAGAAACACATGGATGTGATGTCTTTGCTGATAATATTCAAATAGCAAACAGCTGCTTACTCTCGGAGAATGAAGAATGATGTGTTAGTTTCCCGAGGCCTAACAAACTGAGACTTGCAAGTATTCGTGGTCTTTTGTCCTGAAGGGAGTCCCAGGATGGGTGCAAACATTAATGTTCTCAGCTGCTGACTGACAGGTTGGAGGTGTGAATCCACCGAGAAGCACCCTGGAAGAAAGGCCTGGTGACCTACTTCTGAAAATCCCGCCACTGAAACCGATGGAGCACAGTTCTGTTCTAATGCCCCTGGGTCACCATGACTCAGAATTGACTTCATGGCAACTATTTTATTTTTTCTTGTTTTGTCCAATGAGGGAACAGTTTCTTGGCTTTCAGGGGAAAATAAAAACAAAAACAAAAACCCTACAAAAACAGATTCCAAAACGTTGAGTTTGGTGGAGAGAGAACTGAGGAGACAGAAAACAGACAAACACATGACATGAAGACTAAACACTGCTCAGTGGTGCCCCAGTGTTTCTTTGAAGCAGTTGTCTTTAGAAGGATGGTTTCACCTTCTGGAGTAATTTTGGAAATCGATGGCTTTTGAGTTGTCAGTGATGGGAGTGCCCCTAAAACCAAACCCAAACCTACTGCCACTGAGTCGATTCAAACTCAAAGCAACTCTATAGGACAGAGTAGAACTGCCCTGTAGGGTTTCCAAGGCTATAAATATTTACAGAAGCAGACTGACTCATCTTTCTCCTGCAGAGTGGCTTGTGGGTTCAAACCGCCGAC
>NW_006922168.1:288551-289792 GCF_000298275.1 Orycteropus afer afer
TCAAAGTGAGTAAGAAAAAGCAAGGAGTCCAGAGTCAGACTGCTTTGACTTTAATCCATCCCAGCTCTGCCGTCCCTGGCTGTGTACCCTGGGATAACTTCCTCATGTCACCCAGCTCCAAAGATGTTGAGTAAGAATTTAGAACAATGCCAAACACCCTGGGGTGCAGTGAATTATAATACAGCCCTTCGAGGGATAAAGCAAAAAAAAAAAAAACAAGAAGCAAAAAAACCCAAACCCACTGTCATTGAGTTGATTCTGACTCATAGTGACCCGTGCTGGGTCTCCAAGGCTGTAAATCTTTACAGAAGTAGATTGTCTCATCTTCCTTCCACGGAGCAGCTGGTGAGTTTGAACCTCTGACTTTCTCCATTTTGTGAGGTACTGTAAATCCTAGTCTCTGTGCCTTGTGGTTGAGGGAGCTCTGGTGGCATACTGGTTAAAGCTTTCAGGGCAAACCAAAAGGTCAGAGGTTTGAATCCATCAGCAGCTCTGTGGGAATAAGATGAGACAGTCTGCTTCCATAAAGGTTCACAGCCTGGAAACACTGTGGGGCAGTTCTTCTCTGTCCTATAGAGTCTCTGCAAGTCAGAATCAACTCCATGGGACAGCAAGCTCAACTGGCATAACATACTACACAAAACATTGTTCCACCTCCTACTTTGGCAAATAGTGACTGGGATCTTAAAAAGCTTGCAAGCAGCCACCTAGATGCAACAATGGGTCTCTCCTCACCCAGGGCAAAGAAGAATGAAGAAAACCAAAGATTCATGGAAACAATTAGTCCTAGCAACTAGTATACCATGTAATCTGCAGCCTAAATTACTATGAGACCAGAAGAACTAGATGGTGACTGGCTACCACTGTCAACCACCTGAAGGGGAATCTATGTAGGAGAACCTGGATAGAGAGGGAGAACAATGTGGAATAAAACTCAAAATCATTTGGGGAAAAAAAAAGAGGGGGAAAAGGTTTGCCTAGTGGTTCAGAACCACTGAGACTATGGCCCCTAGCTGCCCTTCGGGTCTGGAACTGAACCTGCAGCATGGTGGTTCCACGGTTAAAGCATGTGGCTGCTAACCAGAAGACAGTAGTTTGAACCCACCAGCCCCTCTGCAGCAGAAAGATGTGACAGTCTGCTTCTGTAACCCACACCTGTGGCTTCCAGCCAAACAAAAGACAGGCATATGAGTTGAACATTTACCTGAGGTAAATACACTCCTTGGAGAGAACAATCATGG
>NW_006922168.1:291652-323896 GCF_000298275.1 Orycteropus afer afer
GGAGTCAATTCCAACTCATACTAACCCCCCATTGGGTTTCCGAGGCTGTAAATCTTTACAGAAGCAGACTGCCTTATCTTTCTCTAGCGGAGTGGTTGGTGGGTTTGAACCTCTGACCTTTTGGTTAGCAGCAAAATCCCATTTACCCCTACCCCACCAGAACTCCTTGACTGAAGGAAAGGGGCCCAGAGAGATCTCTGGCCTTCTTCCAGGCTTCACAGAACACAGTCTGAGAAACACCAATCTGGCACAGGAATCTAAGGTGGGCACTGCCTATACTTTAGACTGACTTCTGAAAATCCCCTCGAAGTTGGTCATTTGCTTCACAGGTGGCATCTTCCCCACAGAAAGGGACTAACCTGCCAGTTGAGAGTAGGCGCCAACACAACGGAACTCACTATGCAGCTGAACGACAGCACGGAGGGTCCTCTCTACACCCAGGGGCAAGAGAAGGGCTGTCACCATCTTTCCCTGTGAAGCCCACACTGAGATGGGTGAGGGCTGGCTTTCCTCCTTTTAGAGCTCCCTGCTAGTCACTATTGCCTACTGCTGACCTCCCACCCCAACACTCTGCCTTTGTATGGTGTTAAGCATCCAATGGATTGCACACTCCAAATCTCTCCCATCCCTCCGTTTGCAGACCTCCTTTTGATCCCCCATGAACCACCCATGTCTTCACTGCAGTTCATTTAGAAGTTGACAGGAAAGCAGTCTGACCAAATTCAATTATACTAACATGTGAGTGGTTGCTAGTTCCTTTAACCCCATCAGACGCATTTTAAAGGGAAGATGTTTACTAACACCAGGGAGTCTCTGGGGCAGTTGTTGTTGTTGTTATGTGCCGTGGAGTTGGACCCGACTCATAGTAACCCCTCCTTGGGTTTCCAAGACAGTATCACTACGGAAGTAGATTGCCCCATCTTCCTTCCGAGGAGTGGCTGGTGGGTTTGAACCACCAGCCTTCTGGTTAGCAGTCAAGTGCCTTAGGCACTATGCTACCAGAGCAGTACAACAAAGTAAACACCTCTAGTGGTGTGGGAGAGGGTATACTTAGGTAGGAGATACTATCTCTGCCTGGGACTTTACCCCAGTAAATTTCCCTACTTAATTTTCAGCTCCCCGACTGCTAATCCATAAAATCTCAAAATGCTTAGGAGGCTTTATTATTATTATTATTTTTAACAATAGCTCCCATGGTGGCAACAGCCACGGTGGTCACTTGTAAATCTGGAAACATCTTGAACACTCTGTCATTAGTTTCATGTATGACGCAAAACAGAAATATTTTCAAGTGCATGTGACTAAGAGTAAGAAAAATATACAACTATATTTAAAACACTTAAATATTTCTAACAAAATATCATACATTCAGTTTAAACAAGAGTTAATATCCAGACACACTTTTCCAAAATATCTGATGCTAGTTGAAATTTAGTGACCATGAGATTTTCGAAGATCCTTCTAATTAGCAAAAGGTGTACAATTGTGAAGCACTGTACCATGTTTTTCTGCAAACATGTCAAATGCAAACTGATGTCTCTCTCATAAACTGAAATACTGCCACTTTATTTTTCTGAACGGTGCTTTTTGGCTGTTAGCAAATCTCATAGCTTTTTTCCATTAAAGACAATAATATACATCCCCACCCCGCCCAAACAACTGCAAACTTCTTTGTGTGTAAAAATCAGCATCTAAACGTGTTCATGCTTCCGTGTTATCTGAACTACACTGAGATCTTTACAAAAAGGAGATTCACCAAGTGTAATAGGCCTACACTAAAATCTCGGCTTTGAAAGAGCATCAGACGTGTCACACTTGTCATTTCCAAGTCACTGCTGTTACACTCACAGACACGGCAAAGAGCTTGAAATATCAGAAGAAAAACATTGCCCCCACTGGCTTTTCCAGTAAAGAAAATGGACCACGAACCAATACATCTGCGTGAAAATGGCCCGTCAATTTTAGTCCCCTTCCCCCCAAAAATGAACAATGCCACCAGTTCCTGCTAATACCCATAAGCTTCCTGGCCAAAGCTCTACGCGATCAAACAGAGGCCCTCAGTGTGCCGACTCTGGCGAAGCAAGCAGAGCAGCTTCTGCAGTTTCCTTCTTTCTGCCTCCATCAGCCAGTCCCCTAGATCCTGTGTTCGTTCCTTCCGCTCACCAAGATTCCGAGCAGCGCAGTATACAACTTTCCCCAAAAATGAGATACATAAGGTCACTACATAATACTGTGGAGGAAGTAAGGACAGCTTGTCAGTTGGGGAATCAAGGCACTTGGTAGCAGGAGGCAGGGAGCAGTCCGGAGAGGATCCTCTCAGTGAGTCAACAGTTTGAGCCGAGTAAGCCAGCTGACCAGTAGTGATGGCTCTGTGGAGGACGACTTTGTGGATGAAGAAACAGCTTTCTTTTTGGTCCCCTCCTCCTGGAACGGAATCGTGGCGCTGCTGTGGAGGTCTGAACTGATGTAGCACCGGCTCCCCCGGATGTAGTCTGCACCTCGAACGAGAGGCCTCTCCGTGGAAGGCTTGGAGAAACGGTAGGGTGGGGAGGAGCTTTCTTCAACTATAGGGGGGATCCGCTCGTTGCTGAAGTATCGACAGAGGGCGTCCTCACCTGTTGTCAGACAAAGCCAACACCTCCATTAGTGTGAAGCCCACACCGAGACGGGCACTGAGACCATCCATTGCACCAAGCCCTGCAGTGGACCTTGCCTGCTCTAACTTCTGATGCCACTTCCGAAGGTGGGTCCCATATCCTGCTTAGCCCCCTGCCCCAGGATGTGCCCCAGGGTCTCTCGGATGGCAAGGCCCACCTGATCTGAAGGCATCTCCTGGGTGTTTAGGGAGCAGAAATACAAAAGGCCCATCTTACTTCAAGAGGCTCTGGGGGAACAATGGTTAAGCTTAAAGCTACTAATAAAAGGTCACTGGTTCAAACTCACCCACTCTGGGAGAACGACCCTGTGGAGAAATTCTACTCTGTCATGTGGGGTCGCTGTGAGTCAGAATCGACTCAAGGACATCAACCACAACATCTTACTGCAGTAGTGCCTGAGAGATAAAGGACAGGACAGAGGCCAGGAACAGCACTTCATTCCTGGTATAAGAATTCGCACAATTTCACTAAAATCAAAAAGCAGCGAGAAGGCCTGTAACATCACCTCTCCCGGCTCGAGTCCTGGCTCAACGCCACAGCACAGCACGCAGCACGGGCCCCCAGAGCAGTGGCTCTTATCCCACAGCAGCCCTAAGGGGCATTCAGAAGAAGGGGGCTGTCTGTGGTTGTCACTCTGAATAAGAGGCAGGCACTATTCACCTTTTTTAGTTCATAGGGCTCAAGGATTTGAATGCCCCCTGAAACTTGGAGCACTCCCCAAGGAAAACCCCCTCAGGCAGAGTCTTGGATGTCAAAGAGACTAACTAAAAACGCAGGGCACTTTGGTTATATGCAGCCTTCTTGTGATCCAGAAATTCCCCTGCTAAAAACACTCCAAAGATCTATGTGCAAGGATACTTATTGAAGTATTATTTTAAGCGGAGACAAAAAAGTATTGTAAAATGCCCACTAATAGCAGACTGAATGAGCAGGTGTGACAGCCATAGATTGGTTTATCGATGCAGCTGTTTGAAGAAAAAAGATTCTAGAAAAATGTGGCCTATCATTACATGGGGGTAGGCCACATTTTTCTAGAATGTTTTTTCTTCAAACAGCTGCATCAATAAGCCAATCTATGGCTATCACACCTGTTCATTCAGTCTGCTATTAGTGCACATTTTACAATGCTTGTTTTTTTTTGGCATACTGCCTAAGGAATTTGACTGCTAACCAGAAGGCTGACGGTTCAAACCTACCAGCCACTCCTCGGAAGGAAGGCTGAGCAATCTACTTCTGTACAAATGCTGCCTTGGAAACCCACGCAGGGGTTGCTATGAGTCGGGGCCGACTCGACGGCAGTGAGTTTGGTTTTTTGGTATTATTAGACAGCATTCGCTTCACACCGCATCACTGACCATCTCTTCATCTATTTTGTACACCGTTTCTAAGTGTATAATATAAACATAGGAGCAAGTGAGGAGCAACACTGGCTACTTCGGGATGGAGAGGAGATCCATGCCGAGTTCTGTTTTCTTGTTCCTTCTAGATGTTTGACAAGGTACTTGTTTTGCTTTAGTAATCAAAGGGGAAGATTAGTTTTAAAGCTTCCACTGTCAAGGCCACAGACTGGATGATTGCATTTGCATGGGATGTCCAGAAAAGGCAAATCCATAGAAAGAGAAAATAGATTAACTCGTGTCGGGACCTGGGGGCAGGGGGGAGGGGTGTGACCACCGCTGGGCATAGCGCTTCTCTCTGGAGGGCTGCAAATGCTGAAGTTAGGCTGTGATGATGGTGGCACTACTTGTGAGTATACAAAAACCACGAAGCGTGTACTTTAAAAGGGTGAATTATGTCAGTACACCTGTTCTGCCCATCGTGCAGACATCTCTCACGGTAAAGCAATCAGAGTAAGGAACACGGGGAAGGAGGGGGCAAGAATGTTTCCCTTTCCTTTTCCCACCTTCACACTCCCTGCATCCATCTCTCAACATGTGAAGGGAAGGAAGACTACACGCCAGCTCCCAAGCCTGGCAAGGAGGAAGTTAACATTCCCGTCTAAACAAAGGACAGCCCTGCCACCTGCTGACAGCTCGGCAGATCTTCACACCACCAGTGGGTGTCTTAAACCACCAAGGGCGGGTCCCACTCTTGCGCAGGGATTCAGGTGACAAAATTTGCCAAGTCCTCTGCAGATGTCAGGGTTGAGCAGGCCCCTACAATGTTCTTCCTTTCTAAGGCTACTGTACTTTAACTTTTCACCTGCTCTGTTTTGCCCCTGCCAAACAAAGTCACAGTGTGCTGCCAGCACTGATAATCAAAGGTAACCTGGCAAAAATAAGAACATTTTTAAACATCTCCTTCAAGACTAGTGGAAAAACCAGTAACATGGATTACAGGGAAAATTAAACTATTTCTTTTCAAATAGTAATTAGTCTCCAACACTAGAGGGATTTGGGAGGGAAAAAAACTTGTTTATCAGAAATCAAACTGACTTTAATAGTCATAAAATTCAGGATGAGATTATTTAGTGAACAGTGTGTTCCTACTGTTTGAAAACAAGGCTGTGGATGCCTGCAGCCTTTGTAAAACACACAAGACTAATCAGGGTATTTACAATCACCAGGATTCTGTCGTTCAGCCATTTTTGAATAAATGGATGTTAGCCATCATCAGCAAACCTGGTTTTAGAGATGAGGAAATGGGGTTCAAAAAGACTCAGTATTCTATCCAGTTTTGACAACCCATTTACAAGTCCCTGCATGGTGCAAACAGCTAACGTGCTTGGCTGATAACCAAAGGGTCAGAGATTCGAGTCCACCGGGAGGCTCCACAGAAGACAGGCCCAGCCCTCTGCCTCCGGACTACGAGCCCCTGTAACCCTTCTGGAGCTCAGGCCCACTATGACACATGCGCGGTCACCAGGAGTGGGGAGCTCACAGGCTGACAACGGCTTCTTAGGAGCGGAGCTGAAATTAGGGACTGGATCTTCCAACTCTTTTGCATTTTTATAAATGAAACTTACCTTTCCTGCCATGGCCTCGAGGTCTAGCAAAAGGGTCCACAATTCCCATCCAGCTCCCGTCCACAGGCATGGACAAAGGCCGGGGTTTGCCTGCACAGGAAGAACAGGAAGGAAGGGGATACGGCCGGTGAGTTTACGGGCTTCAGAGACTCCTCCCCTTTATTTATAACTTTGTTCCCACAGCACAACAACCCCGTAAGCAGAAGCAGTGATGTATTTTAAAAGAAAGGATTTCCAACATCATATTTCCATAGCAAGCAACGTGGACAGAGGTGTGTTGCGTCTGCATGTCCACAGAGCAAGGCAACCCCAGAGTCAAAGCCAGGCACTGAGGGCTGACATTGGAATGTTATCTACCCCCAGCCGGGCGTAGAAGCCAGGCAGCCATGACTCCACGAGGCTCCATGGAAAGGGCTGAATAAAGGTCTCATAGTTCTAGCACTTCATTGAGGTTTATGTCTTCCTCGGATTATCCTACAAGTCTACCAAATTCATCCAGCAGTTCCAAATAAGAAAGGGGGTGAGGAGGTGAAGCCAAAGCAAAGCAAACGACACAAACACTGGGGAGCTCACCATAAGAGGGGGTTTTCTCTCTCAACTTTGTGGGCAGAATACTGGTTTCCACCGAATATCCAGGCAGCTGATCGGAATCAGCAATGGTGAATCTGCGTCTTCGGCTCTCCTGGTCCAAGAAGGAATTCGGGGATTCCGAACCCTGGGGACCAGGCGACGGCTGTTTGCACTTACGGAATCCTCCAAAAGCAAAGCTCCCCTTCTCGTCCCTGGAAGACAGTGGGCAGCGATGAAGTTGCTTACAGTGATCCGCTCAGACCGAAGACTCGCAGGAGTCACACACACTAAGACCAGCACACGCAAGAAACTTGAAATCTTTCTCCGCTAGAGGAAAGGCATGATTTTCTCAACTCCAGCTGCCCCTCCCTCCAATACATCCTCTGTGTTGACTCATGGCATCCTTCCAGTACATACCCCAGAACCAAGCCCAATGCCATCTGGTTGATTCTGATTCACTGCAACTGTATAGGAAAGAGAAGAACTGCCCCGTAGGGTTTGCAAGGCTGTCAGTCTTTACAGAAATAGACTACTTCACCTTTCTCCTCTGGAGTGGCTTCTGGGTTCAAACTGCTGACCTTTTGGTTAGCAGCCAAATGCTTTAACCACTATGCCACTAAAGCTCCTTATCCAATACATTACCCCCCCCCCCAAAAAAAACTGCTATGGAGTTGATTCTGACTCATATGGACTCCCATGGGGTTTCCGAGGCTGTAAATGTTTATGGAAACAGACTGCTTCATCTTTCTCCTGCAGAGCAGCTGGGGGTGTTGAACTGCTGACCTTCTGGTTAGTAGCTGTGCACTTTAACCACTGAACCACCAGAATTCCTTATCCAATACATACCAAAACCCATCAGTTGCCATCAAGTCAATTCCAACTCACAGTGACCCTCACTGGGTTTCTGAGGAAGAAAATCTTCACAGATGGCCCCACCCTTCTTCCGCAGAGGGGCTGGTGGGTTTGAACTGCCAACCTTCTGGCTAACAGTGCAATGCCTTAGGCACTACACCACCACAGCTCTTTTATCCAATACATACAAGTTATATTAAATAAGAATTAATACCATGACTCTATTCAATTAGATCTGTCCTGGAAGAAGTGTAGCCAGAACGCTCCTTGGAAGTGAGAATGGCCAGACTTAATCTCCCCTACTTTGATCACACTGTCAGAGGGGACCATTCCCTGCAGAAAGATATCATGCTTAGTAAAATAAAGGGTCAATGAAAAAGGGAAGACCCTCAGTGAGATGTACTGCCACAGTGGCTGCAATGATGGGCTCAAACACGGGAAGCATTGTGAGGATGGTGCAGGACCAGGCAGGGTTCCCTTCTGTTGTTCACAGGGTCGCTATGAGTCAGCGTTGACTTGAAGGCACCTAACTACAACATTCAGTAAGAAGGAGCACTGCTGGTGCCGTGGTTAAGCACTTGGCTGCTAACCAGATGGTCAGGGATTCAAATCCACAACCCGCTCTGCAGGACAAAGATGTGGCCGTCTGCTTCTGTAAAGAGTATAGCCTTGGAAACGCTCTGGGCAGTTCTACTCTGTCCTGTCCTATAGGGTCGTTATGAGTCAGCAGCAACTTGATGGCAACGTGTTTGATTAAATAAGAGTAATGTCTTTTTTTTCATGTCTAAATGTGCTACCGGTTCAAACCCACCAGCCACTCCTCAAAAGGAAGACTGGGCAATCTACTTCCATAGAGATACTGCCTTGGAAACCCAAGGAGGGGTACTATGAGTCAAATCGACTTGACAGCAGCGAGTTTGTTCTTTTTGGAAATGCTATGTATATAAGCTCCATTTCCCTGGGTTCCTGTAGTTGCATTTCCTCTTTTCTCTAAGAATCAGAAGTTCAGGTATAACCTACTGAACCATGTTCCTCATGCCAAAAATAGTTTCTTTGCCAAGATCCAGCAAAGACTCTTCATGAGTTGTCAGATTTAAAATTATGTCAAGAAAATATGAAGAAGTCTTTATAGTCCCAATGGAGAGTGTTCATTTTCTAAATTAAGTAAGAAGCTGCAGAAGATGGATCACCAATTCCAAGCTAATTCCATCAAAATGTCAGCTTATAATAAAACTTAAAGTCCAGTTTGGTTGAGTCCAAGTTACCAGCTGCTTAAATTTTTTGCATCATTAGATGATCAATGCAAAAGCTTTCAGACAAAATACAGAATCAAGTGAGTCCAAAGGGCATCCAAAGATCAGCTTTGCTTCCATGTGACATCCCAGGATTCCAGGTGAGCCTGCTATACCAGGGAGTCCCCGCCCCCACACAACTACCTCCCTCTCTACCTTTAAAGCTGGGAATCTCTCCCCTTTTGAGAAGTTTCATGAGTCAGTACTTGTTTCTGTAACCATTTGCATTTTTTATTCCAAGAAGAAATCCTTTACTGGTGTGTGTGAGTGTGTGTGTGTGTGTTTCCCCCAGATTAAAAGCTCCAGTTCCCTTTGGCTCAACAGTTAAGCGCTCGCTCAGCTGGTACTAACTGAAAGGTCAGCAGCTTGAACCCACCCAGTGGCTCCATGGGAAGAAGATCTGGTGATCTGCTCTCACAAAAATTGTTGCTGTTGTCAAGTGGGCTCCGACTCACAGCGCCCCTGTGTACAACAGAATGAAGCACTGCCCGGTCTTGTGCCGACTCACAACTGTCGCCACGCTGGATGCCATCGCTGTAGCTGGTATGTGAGTTCATCTCGTTGAGGGCCTTCCCCTTTTCGCTGACCCTCTACTTTACCCAGCATGACATCCTTCTCCAGGGACTGCTCTGTTGTAACATGACCGAAGTCTGAGAGACGGGGCCTAGCCATTTTCGCTTCTGAAGAACATTCTAGCTGTACTCCCTCCAAGACAGATCTGTTCATCCTCCTAGCAGTCCATATTAATATTCTTCTCTAACACCACAATTCAAAGGCATCAATTTTTCTGCAATCTTTCTTATTCACCGTCCAGTTCTCATGTGCAGATGAAGCTATTGAAAATACGATGGCTTGATATCCCAAATGAAGGTCCAGAAAGCTTTACTCCACCCACATCACTAAGGTTAGCCCTACTTTGAGGAGGCAGCTCTTCCCCAGTCGCATTTTGAGGGCCTTCTGACCTGAGGGGTTCATCTTCCGGCACTACATTTTCAATGTTGCCCTGCTTTCCATAAGGTTTTCAGTGGCCGATTTTTTCCACCCCCAGAAATGGACCTGGCCACAGCCTTCTTCTAGTCTGCCTTAGTCTGGAAGCTCTGCTGAAGCCTGTCCACCATGGGTGGCCCTGCTGGCATTGAAATACTGGTGGCATAGCCTCCAATATTACAGCAACACGCAGGCCACCACAGTACAGCAAACTGACAGATGAGTGGTGGCTCATAAAAATTACAGCCCAGGAAACCCTATGGGGCTGTTCTACTTTGTCACGTGGCATTTCTATGAGTTAGGGCTGACTTCACAGCACCGAACAATAACAATAACAACAATACGCACACCAGTTTTCTGGCCACTGCTTTTGTGACTCCTTCCTAAGGTCTACACAAGAGCACTCAGGGTTGGGAGTAGGGGACAGGGGGAGTGTAGCCTTAGAGTTTCTAGTAAAACTATCCACGCATTTGGTTATCAGGAAATGCTACTTCTCTATGTGTAAGACCCCATCTCCAAATGATTCTGGTCTGAGAATCAGGAGGGAGTGCTGGTTACTCATCTCCGTGCTATAATAAGGTCTGGGAAAACCAAGACTCAGGCAGAGAAAGATGCTGATTCTTCTCTGTACTCAGAGAAGAAACAAAATAGAAGCAAATAGCTCAGCTTAAAACAAGCACAAACAGATAACAATGCAACTACAAAGTAAAATGGTGCAAGTTCAGCCTCCACTTTGTCTGGGAATGATTACAGCTTACCTGTGTGTTTCTCCAATTCTTCTTGGACAGCTGAATTCTCTGAGGGCAAAGACCAGGTCTGTTTTGTATAAGATGAGAACCCAATCCCAACACCCACTATGCTTTATCAACACTACCTGAATCCATGAGTCGATACAAAAAAGCCTAGATTCCATGCCTAAACCAGGCCCCACATATGGTCTCGTATGCCTATCCTTGTTTTACTCCGGGTCATACGTTGAATGTTTCTTAAAAGAGCCATTAAGAAAGCAACTCTCTCCAAGAATTTATGATCATACTTGCACAAAAATATGGTGTCCCACTCCTCTACTCACATTTTTTTAAGTCTTAGGAAGAACACATCTCTCTTAGAAAAAGGCAGCAGTTAACTATTTCACATAACACTCAGGATCTACTCGGACAGAAATTACTTTTCTACACAGACGATGCAACCTATGCTTCAGGCCCCTGGGGTAGTCCCTGGGAAAAATCTTCACAAGGTGTACCCAAGAACTATGGTTTTGTAATTCTTCTAAATAAGGAATTTTAATACTCTTTTCTCACACAGTCCTTTTCCATCAAATTACAGAGCCTCAAGTCCTACAACACCGGGACCTGTCCCTACCCTTCCCCTCAAGTGTGACCAGACTTTTTAACAAGAGTATCAGCCTCCGCCCTGCCATACTTAGGTTCGGTAGCTTGCTCTATCAATTTCGTCGTGGTCTTCCCACCACCTCTTAGCGCCTCTGTGAACAGGAGAGGTGCCTGCCTGGAGAACGTGCACTAACATACCGCGGAGAGTAGGGCACTGCAGGTGGTGGAGGGATGTAGAGGTCCAGGATGGCCGGCTTCTCCTTCTTCAGCGAGGCCATGGTGCTCTCGGGGGACTGGGTGGTTGTGGGTGGAGGAGACGTCTGAAACAAGAGCAGCAGGGCAGGACGCATGGTTTAAGAGGCTACTGCAGAGATGACTCTGGGCCAGCTCCCCCACCAGCACCACCCCATGGGTACACAGGGCAAGGCCACCCACATGTCCACAGCTGTACCCAACATTCATCTTGCATGGGTCTTTGAGACTCAGTTAACTGAGAGCTTTTTGACAGAATAGATACACAGTGATTCAGTGGTAGAATTCTCACTTTCCATGCGGGAGACCTGGGATCAAACCCTGGTCAATGTACCTGATACGTAGCCCCCACCCACCTCTCAGTGGAGGCTGGTGTGTGGCTATGATGCTGAACGGTTTTCAGCAGAGCTTCCAGACTCAGACGGACCAGGCAGAACACCTGGAAATCTGAAGATCAGCCAGTGAGGACCCTGTGGGTCACCCACACAAAACCCATCATGGGGACAACACAGGACTAAGGAGTGTGTCATTCCATTGTGTATGGGCTGCCACGAGTCAGGGACCAACAGCAGATATACAGTGGTAAAAGTATGGTCTCTGGTGCCAGGAGCCCAGGTCATAACCCGAGCTCTGGACAAATTACTTAAACTCTTCTGCCTCAGTTTCCTTCTATGGAACAGCCACACCAACAATGCCTGTGGCACAGAGCTGCTGAGAAGCGACAGGAGCCAGTTCATGAAGTCCCTACCAATGCCGCTGCTATTAGGAGTCAGGGCTAGAAATCTCAGTCTGGGTGTGATCCTGCCAACACCGCCACTAGCTGTCCTTCTCCAAGGATATCAGTCCATGTCTCCGTGCCTCACTCATAAAACAGAAGCAAATGCAGACAAGAACAGTGCCAACACAGGGCAGCTGTGAGAAGGAAAGGCAGTAATGCAACTGGAGGGCTCAGGAGCCAGCTCGGCAGGGAGCCGGAGCACGGCCCCACCCTGTAGATTCTGTATTATTCATACACACAAGTTAATTTAAAAATTTAAAGTCCACGTAGCTTCATTTTAATTATGTTGACTGGTCTCAGAAGGAGCTCTGGTAACACCATGGCTGAGCAGTTGACTGCTAACTGAAAGGCTGGCGGTTTGAACCCACCTAGCGGCTCCATGAAAGAAGGCCTGGTGAGCTACTCCCATAAAGCTCATGGCCTTGAAGATACAATGGGGCAGTTCCAGCCTCAAAAATACAATGGGGTCCCAGAATCCGCACAGTGGCCCCTGACAAGGACAAGCCCTCAGCGCAGATCAGGTCCCTGCTGGCTCTCCCCTCCCGTCCGGCCTCTCTCCTTCCCTTTATGTTTTTCCCTCGAAAATCACTCTCAAAGGAATCTATGTCTCAGATGCTGCTTCTAGGGAACGTCCCCAAGACCCTGCTGTTATCAGATGCCGGTAAAGACATGTTGAAAGCATTCCCTCATCTCCTCCATGCTGGGCACTTCCATCTGCCAATCCAAACCCCAGAGACCTGGACAGGCTCCCAGCACTCCATCTCCTCTGGGAAGAATGTCCTAACCCACACGGTCCACACCCAGCTTCCTTCTCCTGACACAGCGTTTACCCGTGTTGTCGCAGGGCTAGCAAGAAACACATACCACATAAATGATCTATGATGAATCAAGTACCTCAATTATGTGAAGTAGGAGCTCTGGTGGTGAAGTACCTAAGGCATGTGACTGCTAACCAGAAGGCTGGTGGTTCAAACCCACCAGCCACTCCAAACCCACCAGCCACTCCAAACCCACCAGCCACTCCTTGGAAAGAAGGTTGGGCGATTTACTTCCATAGTGATACCGCCTCGGAAACTCAAGGAGGGGTCGCTATGAGTTGGATCTGACTCCACAGCAGTGAGTTTGGTGTTTTTTGGAATATGTTAAGTAGGAACTCTGGTGGTATAGTGGTTCAGGCATTGGGCTGCTAAATAACCAAAAGGTCTGCAATTCGAACCCAACAGCCCCTCTACAAGAGAAAGATGAGGCGGTCTACTTCCATAAAGATTTACAGCCTTGGAAGCCGAATGGGGGTCACCATGAGGCAGAATGGACTCAATGGCAGTGAGTTTGGTGTGTTTTTGGATTTTGTTAACTAAGGACCTCTCGTGGTATAGTGGTTAAAGCACTGGGCTGCTAAAATAACCAAGAGATTGGGCATTCAAACCCAACAGCCCCTCCAGGGGAGAAAGATGAAGCAGTCTGCTTCCACAGGGATTGAAACCCTGTGGAGCAGTTCCATTCTCTCCAAGGTTGCTATGAATCAGACCAGACTCGATGGCAGTGGACCTGGTTTTGGTATTATGTGAAGTAACATAATCTTAGAATTGCAATAAAGGGAGGCTGCACCTCCTACTGGGGGATGCAAACAGAAGGAGCTAAGGAGACCTACACTCTCAGTTATTATGTAACAAGTGACTTGTGTTCTATACCCCTCGGGGCTCCAGCCTCTGACCAGTTGCTGCAGAATCAACTCCAACTCCTAGCATCCATACAGAACTGCTCTGTGCTCCGTGGGGTTTGCAAGGCCGGAGTTTTGGGAAGGGGATTGCCAGGTCTTTCTTCCAAGGTACCCCTGGGTAAACTCAGACCTCCATCCTTTCAGCTAGGAGCTGAGCTTGTTAGCATCTGCACCATGGTGTTACTTATGTTTAAATCCTCCCTGTAAGGAACACACATAGGTGCATTTCCAGTATCATTCTGTGCCCAAAGTGACGGTCCGAGATCATCGTTCCTTTTTGTTGAAGATGTACAAGAAGGCGAGTCAGTTACAGATACAATTTAATCTGAATTTTATAAAACAGCATTAACATATCATTCCTTTTCATTTGTGGTTTAGTAAATGAGCACGAAAGACCAACGGCATCACAACAGGGTGTCAGACAACATGGTCTATTGAGGTGTCGGCCAGAAGGAGGTGTACTGTTTGTAGACAATTTAAATAATAAAACTCCCTCAGAGTCAGTGTTTTTTATCATCAACAGAGGCTGGCAATCCTAACGATGTCAGAGACACCACACCCATCCCTGCCTTGGTTCATAGTAACCCTACAGGACAACTGGGCTGTAATCCTTACGGAAACAGATCACCTGGTCTTTTCTCCCTCAGAGTGGGTGGGTGGACTAGAACCACTGACCTTTCAGTTAGCAGATGCTAACTATTAACCATTGTGCCACTAGGGCTCCTTGGTAAACCACTGCTAATAGCTCAGCCCCATGAGGCCTCCGTAAGATCAGTGTGCAAACTGTATACATTTAAACTAGTATGTACTTGATCCAGAGAGGAGGAGAATGAACTGTCTGTGATGTTGGAAATGCCCCCGTCTGTGTCGTACAATATGACAGCCATTAGCTGGAGGTGCCTTTTAAGCACCTTAAATGTGGCTACTGGGCCGGAGGAATGGAATTTGTACTTTTATCTAATTTCATACTTAAACAGTGACCTGTGGCTAGCGGGCACTGCCCTGCACAGTGCAGCCCTAGACTTTAAGTTTCCATATAAAGGCAGGAGTGTGGCATAATTGTACATACATCAACACTACCTTCCTGAAACCAATCACCTTCAAGTTTTAATCTCTTTTTAGAAACGATTCAAACATTGTTTTGCTCCCGGGCCTATGCTGGGTGAGGGCTTCCAATGAACAACCAACCTGCACAAGAGGTGGCTTCCACCGTAGGTTCTTCAGGGGAGCGGGAGCGAAGTGGAAGGAGCCTGTGGGGCGCTTCTTAAGCAGTAAGACTACTCCTGTGGGGTTCTCTCTCAATTTTCTCACCAGGTTTTTCAGCTGCCATCCCACCTTCAAAAAAAAAAAAAGAAAAGAGGTAAGGGGGCTTGCTCGTGAATAATGAAAAAAATCAAACCTAGAAATTTATCCCAAGAAGTTATGGGCAAACAGAGATAAATATGGTCACTTTAGCACCAGCTAAGACAGTGGAAAACTTGATGTAGACTGCAGATTTTAATGGATAAACACAATGGCCTTAGATTTCATAAAGAGTATATCTTAATAAACAAACTCACCACCGTCTGCTGGTTAACTTGAATGACTTCGTCACCAGCGTGGATCTTCTGACATCTGTCTGCAGGGGACTACACAGAAACAAAGAGACATGACGTCATCGTAACAACCCTCTGTTTCTCTCTGCTTCCATTCCTTCTTTCTTTCCTCTGCAGACAACTAGCAATGAAAATACAGTTTTCTCAGAGAAAATTAAACAGTATACTTCAGTCCCCCGTAACTATGTGGGCTATAGAACCTGCCACAGGAATACCGTATTATGTATGGTTACAACTGGTAACAGTCAAAAAACTCAGGTTCATCTAACCTAGCCTTGGGAATCTGGATACGTTATTGAAAACAATTCGTTAGTAAAAGTCATTGGTTCATCTCAAAAAAATCACCATAAAAATTAATCTTCTTAAAGCTAACCTATTGTTTCAACATAAGCATGACCTTTGTAACTCTTGTCATCCCATTTCCTTTTAAACAATTATTAAAACTAATTCTTACTTTTATTCAATCTTGGTTTACTTGTTATCACAATACTATTAAAGTAGCATTAAGTAATAACAATTAAAATGCTTTTAAACTAGAAAGATGTTGGCAGTGGGAGATTTCTTTCTTTAGAGACATTTAATTTAAATGTTTTATTTCATTTTTAAGCTCAATTCAAAATGAGTGAGTTTCAGTGTCAAAACAAAATCTAGACTGTGTTTCTCCCAAGTAAGACATAGTTAAAATTTGAAAAAAAATCTATGTATTCATAAAATGATGTAATGTATTTGTCACACATATGTCTGTAAGTATTCCTGTTCATGTAAGGTACCCAAAACCCTTGTGTTTAAGACAGCACATATGACTTGAAAGGGGAGGGCAGGAGCATCTGATTTCTAATTATAATCAAATGTTATGTAGGCCAGAGATTTTATTTTGTAATTTGCACAATCTTCAAACAAAGTATAACTATCCAAAAAAAAAAAAATAGCACCTTTGGACACCAGGAGGGGGCAGAACTCAGGACACACTTTCTGGGATTTCACTCTCAACAACTGTGACAGGCCCAACAAGAGGCAGGCAAACAGCACTGCCCTGTAAAACATTTCCCCTGCATCTAGGTCCAACACTAGGCACTGAGAACTGTGAGTCAGCTGACCTGTTGTCATAACAACCAGAAGCACCTCACCTGAGAGCCCAGCCATGTTCCTACCACAGGGAAATGGCCTGTCTCCAGTCCCTTTCTTTTGAGACACTAAAGAAAAAGATGAATTTCTCTAGGCTCCTGTTCTTTCAAACCTTGTGTGCCAGATGTTTCACCTATCATTACAGACCTACTTAGATAAATCTGATCCTGATTAGCATAGCCCAGTTCACCTGCCTGGACTGAAACATGAAAGAGATATTTGTTTAGGTGAGTTTCACTGCCCACCTTACACCCTCAATCCACATTCTGGGATGGCCCCAAGGCCAGGAACCCCAGTTTATAGATGTACAATCTTAAAACACAAGCCCCATGTCCTGAGTTGACTTCCTTTCCTAAGGCTCCTAGGGCATTCAGTTCTCAGATGTCCTACCAAGTGATTAAGACATGTGCTTGGCAGAACACTGGTAAAGAGAGAGCTTGATACCCATATTCCCCTTAGGGCAGGAGCCCTTGCCTATCTTCACCATGAGCCAGGCTACTGGAAAATGATGCTTGTCCACAGAAGGTCGATGACCGGGAGAAGAAGGCACCTATTCTTCAGATGCTGATCTGGGCTTCGCCTAATCTTGCGGCTGGGGTACAGAAGCATGGCTGCAATTCTGTCCTAAGTCCTGTTGAGGTCTTGAGCAACATCAGAAAAGAAGGCAGATAAATAATTGCCAGACAGTGTTAGTTGGACATTGGAATGACCCTGGCCACTCAGGTAACCTTCACAATACACATGGCAGAGGCCTGAGAAGGCCCATTGGCATTGCTTTACACTCCAGTCCAAGACAGAGGAGGAGGAGGAGGAAAACAGTTCTCCTGGGGGTGTAATGGGATGACTTCTGCCCACCTCCACCCCATACTAGGCTTAAAAAAAAAACATTCTACCTCTGAAGTCAGATGACCTCAAGCGACAGCCGGAAAGCTATCCTAGAGTGAATCCATGGGGTTTACAGTAGCAATGTTCCACACTTTTCTCCAAGACTGAAAATGTTTCAAGACCAGATGGGGCCTGGAACAGCACAGGTCTGGCTGGGTCCAACAAACGTGATAACCACACTGATCACATTCCTAGGTGCAAAGCTTCAACTCTTTCAACACAGAAGCCACCTAGGAGGCACTGAGCTTCTTAAGGTTGGTGGCAAGATTTGGAAATGGACAGTGGTAACGGTTCAGCATCATGATACACATCACTAATGTCACTGAATTGTACACACAAAGAATGTTGAAATGGCAATTTGTTACATGTATATTTACTGCAATGAAAAACAAAAACGTAAAACAGAAACAACATTCATAGTCCTGAACCCATCCAACTGCAAACAATGTACTCAGTGTATGGGAGTAGATTTAGTTGATGTGGGCCCATTTCTCCAACCAGGCTAAGAGCTGAGATGTTTCTTCATTAGCACCATCCCACACCTAAGAGGAGCCTCTTGTACTGTTCTTGTCTCTCAGGTGACTTGGTATTCTCATTGTCACTCAACAGAGAATGCTTAAAATACACCACCACCGTCACTCATTTGCCTGCCAGAACTGTATAGTTCATTTGTAATTCACTGACTGCCTTAAGCAAAGTCATTTTCGTACACAAAAATCAGGAGTTTGTCACAAACCCTAGTCAGAGATCATGGTATTTTATTTTATCAGAAGACTTAGCAACCAAAGCACAAAATCAGACATTGAAGAGATTATAAAAGTAGTTACCAACATTTCCTCTAGTTTCAGGACTTTTTTTTTCTCTTGTCTTCCTTGATTAAATAGTAGATAAATTCCACAGACACATGCTTCTTTGAACATAGACACAGGGAAGCTAATCATTCTTAGTTTAACATTAATATCAAAGTTGGCTATATTGTAGGTTGCAAGAAAGCACTAAAATATTGCTACTTTTTACAAATTCATCATGTTTGAGAGGCTGAAGGAAAACTCTACATGAAGGAGAATTTATAGAAATGAGCAAACAATGTACACAAGTTTCTCACATTAGAAGCAGCCCTTCTCTTTCTACTCGAAGGACTGGGGTTCAGGGAATCTAAATTTCATTACCTTGCCAAATAGGACAAAATACAACTCTATAAAAAGAATCTGTGTCAAGTAAAAAAAATCCCAAAACAGCTGCTTTGGTGACAAATATGAATGCCATTAAACAACAAAAAACTATTTACATTTTACATAGGTGGTCACCAAACTCAGGTCTTAGAGGACTGGCTCTCAACAACAAAGACATCCCTGTTTTGAATCGATGGTTTAACACTCTCAGGGCAAAAGGAAGAACTAACACAAGGGTGGAGGTCAAAATTGGGCAGGGTCTGTGAACAAGAGCAATGGGGGCAATTTAAATAATAAATTGACAACAGCTGGTGATAAGCCAGGCTCTATAAACAGAAATAAACAAAACAGGCACCCTTGTTTTGACTGCCAACAGTGAAACAACATACATACATTTAAATGAAAATTAGAGAGACCTCGTGTCAAATTTGCTTAAACGCACACTAGTCTTTACATTTAATGGCTCTCCACTTACATTTTCTGTGGTTCCGGTAATCACATGCAATCCATCATAGGTTGACTTGATGTACATGCCCTACAGGGAGTCAAAACATATTAACTCATTACTCCAACATTCAGAGGGATCGCCACCAGTGAGGCCTCAGCTTATGAAACACTAAAGGCAGATCTCTCAGAACAAAGCTCGTTTTTATGCTTCTCAAACCACCATGACACTAGACCCAAAGGGTGGTATAGGGGAACGAAACAAACTGAAGACTAGGGAAGGAAGTCAGAAGTGAGATCCATGCTATTATCATATGTGGATCACGTGTGCCAGAAGCATGTCACAACGCTGGGAACTTGCAAGGAGCCTTCTCGGACCTACTGAATGGGCAAGGCATTTCAAAGGACTTTCCTTCCTAACCATCTCTCTGTTGTTGCTGTGGAGTCGATTCTGACTCATATGGTCCCTACAGGACAGAGTAGAACTGCCCCAAAGGGTTTCCTATGATGTAATCTTTATGGGAACAGACTGCCAGGTCTTTTTTCTTCCATGGAGCTGCTGGTGGGTTCAAACCACTGACCTTCCAGTTAGCAACCGGGTGCTTTACCTACTGCGCCACCAGGGCTCCTTTCAGTTTGCCTAGTGACAAAATATATTCAGTTAAATTTGATCATCAGTAATTGCAGAAGGACTTACACAGCACCGATAACCCACACCAGAATATAGCAGTGGCACACTCAGGATGGGGAAGCAAATTAGGACCAGGTCCCCGTAAACAACCTGTGGCCATCAAGTCCCTTCCGACCCGTTAGCACCATGTGTCCCAGAGTCCAACTGTGCTCTGTAGGGTTTGGATGGCTACAGTTTTTCGGAAGTAGACTGCCAGGGCTTTCTTCCAAGGCACCACAGATGGCTGGATTCGGTTGGCAGCCCAGTGAACTGTCTGTACCCCACAGGAGCCCATGCACATTAAGGGAA
This sequence comes from Orycteropus afer afer, assembly GCF_000298275.1. NCBI lineage: Eukaryota > Metazoa > Chordata > Mammalia > Tubulidentata > Orycteropodidae > Orycteropus > Orycteropus afer. Next base: position 311,257 of record NW_006922168.1, read on the forward strand.
GCATGGAGCTGAATAAGTGCCTTCCTAAGAAGCCCAGGAAAACTCGAAGGCACTTGGCATATCACTGAGAAAACACGTCTGCAGTTTTACATGTTGTTGTTGTTGTTATGTGCCGTCTAGTCGGACCCGACTCATAGTGACCCCTCCTAGGGTTTCCAAGGCAGTATCACTACAGAAGTAGATTGCCCCATTTTCCTTTGGAGGAGTGACTGGTGGGTTTGAACTGCCAGCCTTCTGGTTAGCAGTCAAATGATTTAGGCACTACGCTACCAGAGCAATTTTACATACTGTTGTGTTAAAAATTTTAATTCAACTGTCACAAGAGAGGAGAAAGGAGATGGGGTGAAAAGCAGTCACCCAGCCTGGCATCTATGTGGGGACACTGGAGACCTGCCTCAGAAAGTGTCTTGCCAAGAGCTTGCCTTGCTCATCCACCTACCCCGCTCTAAGATGAGAATCTCATCAAGCCCTAGCTCCTTCAGGCTCTCCCCTTCTCCTCCCATCCTGAAACCCCCATTCTGAGTAGATGTGTCAGATTCTCCCCTGTCAGGGGCTGGGGCCCTTCCCAGTGCCTGTGCTTGTACAATCTTCCCTCCGCAACAGCAACCCCACTGCTGTCTACTCAGGGCACGTGCCTGACTACCAAGCACTCCCAGGAAGTCTCCCTTGTTTAACTGCATCCACAATCACCTGTCGTTACCAAAGCCCAGCAGAATCCATGTGCGTATGTCTATCAACAATGCTGGCTTCTCGACCTCCACTTGACGTCTGCTTTCCTGTTTAAGAGAGGAGTCTGCCTTCACGTCTCCCCACAGCTACCCACACAGTAGGCATTTTATCCTCCTCTTCCTCATCCTCTTCAACCCCATCAACAGTGGCTGCAGGTGCCAACATTCTGTGCAGCTATGTGCACCCAGCACGAGCCCTCAGCATCTGCTGTCTAATTCAACATGTGAAGCAGTCCGAGGGGGAAGCTGGCATCCCTGGGGGCTGTAAACTACTAAGCACTCAACCATGAGATGAAAGGTCAGTGGTTCGAACCTGCCCAGAGGTGCTTGGAATGCAGGCCTGGCAATCTGCTCCTCAGAGGTCACAGGCTTAAAAATCCTATGGAGTGAGTCTACTCTGCACCACAGGTCACCGTGAGTGGGAAACAACTCAACAACAACAAACGGCAGTGATGGTGCTGTCATCACCACTCTCTTCTGACAGCTGAAGAAACTGACCGGTACATAAAGTCATTTGAGGGTTTGGAATATTCAACTTGGCTTTCTGTGGCTCAAAGACCATAGGCCCTCATCTAATCACTGGGCCTCACAGTCTCTTTACTTAAATTTCAGTAAGTTGATCACCCAGGATGTATGCCCTCTAGGTACTAGGAGACCACCTCCATGTTTTCTCAGGGCCTGTTAGCACAGGAACTCTGGTGGCACAGTGGTTAAAACATTGGGCTGAAAACAAAAGGTCAGTGGTTTAAACCCACCACCCACTCAGAAGGAGAACAATGAGGCAGTCTGCTTCCACCAAGATTTATAGTCTTGGAAACCCTATAGGGTAGTTCTACTCTGTGCTACAGAGTTGCTGTGAGATGGGATCAATTCAGTGGTAGTGGGTTTCGGTCTTGGGCTACTACACAGCTCATACATTACTTACAAAATGCCTCTGAACTTTTTTAGAGAATCATTTCCTTCAATGAGCCTCTCTCACCTTCATCCTACGTGCTGATAGAGACGTTTGGGCCAGAGTTTGTTTTTTCACCTAGAAACCATCTTTCCTTTGTGTAAACATTTTCTATCTCCTTGCGTTGCTATGGCCTCAAAATAAAACTCTTAAAACAATTCCTTCTAGACATGAGGGCTCAGTTTTTAAGTTGTATTTATTTTATACTTTGAAGAGAGAAAACGTTATCAACAGAGTTCAAGATGGCAAGTGCCCAGCTCCACAAAGGAAGACAATCTAATTCAACTACTTAGAGCAACAGGAAGGCAGCACAGAATCCTAAAACAGAAAGAAAAGCGCGACTAAACGGCGACGTGTGCTGTTCCGGAAAACGAAGCACGCGTGTGCACTCTTACCAGGCCTTCCCCGGGTTTGATGTTTGGCAAACGGACTTCCTCGAGACACGCACACTGGTTCATGAGGGGATCTGTGGTGGATTGGACTGTTTTGTCACAGATGCCATTTAAAACCTTGACCTAGAATTGGAGAGGCAGAGTCAGGAGAGTTGCAACCATTAACCAAGTTTATCTAAAGCAGGGTTTGAGGACATGCGCTTCACCTGTAACCTCTCCTTACAACTGGCGTTCATTTGGCTAGGACCGCTCCACGAGTGCATGGCATTTGGCTCTGTATCTGCACTGTGGGAGCAGTGCCGCCCTCCAGCTTTTTTTAAAAAGCACAGCTTTCTGTGAACTCACGTACAGCCAGTGACACGCACAGGCCAGCCAGAAATCCCCCTGCAGCAGGTAAAGAGAAGCGTCTACTCCCCTCATCTGTCCGGCTGTTCAGGGATCACCACATTCTTCAAATACCACACACTGAGGAGATATGATGCTTTCTTTCTGAGTGCACCTTTGTTCACTTTTTTTTTTTTTTTTTAATTATGGACTATTTTTCAGAGCAGTCTTAGATTTACAGAAAAATTGCACAGAAAGGACAGAACTCCCAGATGCTGCCCTGGCCCTGTGTGCTGTCTTTCCTGTTATTAACATCTAGTTTAATGTGTGGTATATTTGTTACCACTCATGAGCCAACATTAATATGTGATCATGGAATCCTGCAGTTTACATCAGCGTCCACTCTTGGTGTTGGACAGTCCCATGGCTTTTAACAAACATATAATGTCATGCATCGGCCATCCCAGAATCATACACAAGTTTGTTGTTTCTGTTGTGTACCATGAGGTTGATTCAGATTCACAGCGACCCTACAGGAAAGAGCAGAACTACCCCATAGGGTTTCGGGGCTGTAATCTCTACAGGAGCAGACCAACAGGTCTTTTCTCCTGCAGAGCTACTGGTGGCTTTGAACCACTGACTTTCTGGTTAGTAGCCAAATGTTTAACCACTGCACCACCAGGGTTCCCACATAGCTTCACTGTCCTCAAAATCCCCTGCATGTGGCCTATCTATCCCTGCCCTCCCTAGGGCACCTGCAACCATCGATCCTACTGTCTCTATAGCTGAGCCTTCTCCGGAATGCCACATGGTTAGAATCATACAGTACATGTAGCCCTTTCAGAAAGGCTTCTTTCTCTCAGCAACGCATATTTCAGATTGTTCCATGTCTTTTCACGGCTCATTTCTTTTTATTACTGAAAAATATTCCACTGTATGATTATATCATCTATCTACTTATTAAAAGAGATCTTGGTTGCTTCCAATTTGGGGCAATTAGGAATAAAGCTGCTGTAATATAAGCACTCGTGTGCAGGTTTCTGTGTGAACATTAAGTTTCCAACTCATTTGGGTAAATACCTAGGAATATGGTTGCTGGATCTTCTGATACGACTACAGTTAACTTTGTAAGAACCTGCCTGCCTGTCTGTCTTCCAAAGTGGCCGAATTACTGGGCATCCCTACTGCGGTGTAGTAAATTACTTAGTGTGGCTTTTCTACCCACAAGTCTTTGTAAACTCCAAGGTGGGATTTTCTATGAGCAACTAAGGAACTCCTGATTGCTGAAGGTGTCCACCTGGAGTATTTCTGTTGGGAGTGGCACAAAACAATGTTCTGGGAGGTACCCACTCCCTCTCAAGTGCTTAGAGTTCTGATGCTATGATTGGCTAGTTTGACCACCCTGCCGGCTCAAAAGGAGGCCTCCTAGAGGCAGAACTCTCTCTGACTGCTGGTTGAGGAAGACGTGCTGCTGAAAGAGACACGGGCTCCTGAGACACGCGTTGCTGGAAAAGAGATGCAACAGACATGCACTGCTGAGTGAGACACCGAGGGACCAGTACTGCTGGGAAAGAGACTGTGAGAGACTGTTGGCTGAGGGACGGTGGGCTGGGAGAGAGAGTGAGCATTTTTCCTGAACTTGAATTGTAGCCTGTGGTGCTTCCCTAATAAACCCCATAATCTGTGAGCTTTGTGTGGCCACTGCAGCGAATTATCAAACCCAGGAGAGAGGTGGTGGGTGCTTTGGGAGGAACGGTTGGAGAAAGGGCTGGAGGGAGGCAGCATGTCTGGCCTGGCAGGAATAGGCCTTGGGCTACTGCTGGTAATCCTGTCTTCCTCTTGTAGGATTAGAGGAGGTTGGAACATGTGGCCTCCTTGGCCTTTTTGCAACCACTCTCAGTGAATGAGAGTTCCTATTGCTCTACATCCTTGTCAGCATTTAGCATTGTCAGTGTTTTGGATTTTAGCCACTCTAATGGGTGTGCAATGCATCTCACTGTTGGTTTAATTTGCAACTTCCTAGTAACATTTGACTGCTAACCAGAAGGCTGGCAGTTCAAAACCACCAGCCACTCCTCAGAAGGAAGATTGGGCAAACTGCTTCCATAGTGATACCACCTCGAAAACCCAAGGAGGGGTCGCTATGAGTCGGACCTGACTTGATGGCAGGTTTTGGCTTTTTTGGACTTGAGTTTGGTTTTTTTGGAAATGACACATGATATTGAGTGTCTTTTCGTATGCTTATATGCCATCTATACACTTCTTTGCTAGGTGTCTGTTAAGATTCTTTATCCATATTTTATTTTATTTTATTGAGTTTTAAGAGCTCTTTGTATACTTTGGATATAAATTTTTCATATGTCTGCTTTGCAAATATTTTTTCCAGCTTGTGACTTGTCTTTCCATTCTCTTAACAGTGTCTTTCACAGAGCAGAAGTTTTGAATTTTAGTGAAATCTAACACACCAATTTTGACTTTCATGGATTATACTTTTGGTACTCTATCTAAAATAACGGTATTGTTTTGTATCTAAAACTCATCGTCAATACCATGGTCACCTAGAGTTTTTCCCATGTCATCTTCTACAAGTGGTACAGTTTTTGCATTTTCATGTAGCTCTATGGTCCGTTTAGTGATACTCACATTCTCTAAATGTCGTCTTTTGACAACGTAAAACCATGAAGAGCCAAAGATGAGGATCCCTTTTAAGTGGACTCCATGTAGAAATCCCAGTGGTCACGTATGGCAATTTTAATCAGATTCATCTAACCTTTCAAAACTAAACAACCAAAGAAACCAGGAAATTCCAAAGAGTGACTTTTCTTTCCAAGGGGAGAATCCAAGAAATGACACTTCTCAAATCCCTCCAAGTTGTTGAGCCTGACTATTTATGGAAAATGTATTTATAGCAATTTCATTCCTAAATTCCTCAACATCAGTAGGAGTAGAGTCTTATCAAAAGAGCACAGCCTGGCTTATGTCAAAAGGAGGAAGCGATGAAGAATAGCTACCAAACGCTCCTTAAACACTCACAGTGTGTCCCGCCTCCATCTGAGGGCGCTGCCAAGAAGTTTTTAAATCAAAATGGTCAGAAAGTAAAATCTTCAGATCAAGTTAACCCTGATTCACCAACCAGCTAGCTAGCAATTTAAGTGTAATTGTACCCCACTGAAGTGATTAGTGGGGAAAAAACAAACAAACCAGAGAAAAACCCGAAACTCAGTGCCATCGAGTTGACTCCAACTCCTAGCAACTATATGATGGAGTAGAACCCCATAGGGTTTCCAAGGCTGTATTCCTCATGGAAGCAGACTGCTACAATTCCTTCTACAGAGCAGCTTGTGGGTTTGAAATGTCAACCTTTAAGTTAGCAGCCAAGTGCTTCAACCACTGCACCACCAGGGCTCCTTGACCAGCGACCAATATGCCTAAATTCAGCATAGGACTTTTCATACTAGTTGGTCTGATTGTTAAATAATTTTCCCCCTAAATTAACAGAAGTGCATCCCCAAAACCAATATTTCAAAGTACAGATTGAAGTCATTAGCTACAGTGCATCTGCTTTAATTAATGTGACCCCAACACTTTCAGAAAAAGAATTCATGCAGTAACTTAGAACGTGTACTTACGACGGTTAACACTTTATCCTCCATTTCCTCTACCAGGCAATCCTAAAGAAGAGGAAGAAGAAAAGGCAAATGAAGTCTAAGAGCCAAAAACTTTCAAAAACTGTGAGCTTCACTCTAAACCCTTGAGAACTTTTCTAACAGTTCGAAGTCACACATGTGAGATAATCTCAAGACTTTTTTATAAAGACCTTTTCCTTCTCCCATGATTTCATGAAGGGTAAAAACAGGGGGCACATAAAATGTGGGGGGAGGGGGGAGTATCCAACTCATGGCGACCTCACGGGTTTCCGAGTAGCACCAACTCATGGCGACCTCATGGGTTTCCGAGCAGCACCATGCTCCAAGGGTTTTCAATGGCTGATTTCGGAAACAGATTGCCAGGACTTTCTTCCACGCTGCCTCAGGCCCCTCAAACCTCCAACCTTTCAGCAGCTTGAGTGTGTTAACCACATGCACCATCCTAAGACGTTCAAAACAAATAAACCCACTGCCATTGAGTTGATGCCTATGCATAGCAACCCTACAGGAGATGAAACTGCCCCACTTGGTTTCCAAGGCTGTAATCTTTACAGAAGCAGACTGTCACACCTTTCTCCCACAGAGCAGCTGGTGGGCTTGAACCACTAATCCTTTGGCTCACCATTGAGCACTTAACCACTGTACTACCAGGTCTCCTAAGGCCATCCCAAGATAGCACAAAATACTGCAAAATCTACTTCATGTTGGCCACCAAAGGCAGGTGCTTAGCAAAATTCCATGGGCAAGAGTTCCTGGAGCCCAGGACAGTTCTGACATCACACCCAACCGTAACCCCTGCAGCCTGAGCAGGGCTGGATCTCGAAAGAAGGGGCAGCTTGGAGTGCAGCTGACACCAACTCTCTCCTGAGGCTCTGCTCGTCTCTGACCCAAGGGGCATCGTCTCAGGAACCCATTTGACAGATCACTTCATTTAGAAAGCTTGAGAAATCATTGAACGGATGTTTAGCTACTGTCCAAACTGTCTAGCAAGGAGTAAGGCAAAAGCCAAAAGATCAAGAAACTTGACGATGGCTCCCAAATGCGACCAGGCCTCAGCAGCCATGAGCCAACAAGCCAGGGGTCTTTAGGTGTGGGCCTGCCTATAAGAACAGCTTCAAATAAGGGCTTGGGTAAACTTAGCCACAGAAGTTTATTTTAAGCACTGCTGAGATTAAATCAGATGTTTCAGTTCTCAATAGATGAAAAAAGCTCAACAAAACATTCATTAACACACTGCCAAAAAAAAAAAAAAAGTGGTTGTGAGGTATGCTATTGATGCCATTAAATAAAGGGCTGGAATGCGAAGTATTATTTATTCAGCTTAAGAACAAAAGCCACTGAGCACTGCAGGAACTAGAGGGCCAACTATAGGAATCACCACTGTTCTGTATAAAAGCAGCCAAAGTGAAACCGCTCCTGGGAAGCTTTCACAGGGAAACTTCTAGAACTTTTTGGAGACCGAGGATTTCTACCTACACTGCAGGGTGCACATAAAAGTAAGGTGACACTGACTAGGTTCTTTACAGCTTATTCAGCACCAGTAAGTATAATTAATCCCAAACTAGGACATCCTAGAAAAAACACAAAGCACTGTACCTGTGTGACCAACTTCATTCTAACTCTGTGAGAACCATCAGGTAAAGATTTAACTTAACTCAAAATGCCACCGTTTAGATCATGCAAAGAAGTGTGGCATGGTGTTTGACCTCCCCTAGCTTCACAAGGGGAGAGAACGTCGTGATCCACGTCAACAGCCCAAGAGTGATTCCTCTGAGGTGGAGCCAGACATGCCTCCACCCTCCAACCTTTCCACCAATTCTGACACCAAGCAGCCCGCCCAGGGCACTCTCCACTTCTCTGCTGAGTTTGATAACTCGTTGTAATAGTCACACAGAACTCACACACAATACTCGTGATTATGGGGTTTACTAGGGAAGTAACAGGTTATAATTCAGGATCAGGAATGACTCAGGATTCAGTTCTTCAATGAGGACAGGCTTTTCTCAGCAGTGCCCACAGGCACGCCTGTCTCTGGCCCTTGGCCTCTTGATCATGCAGCTCCTTGGCCTCACCTGCTTGGGCAAGCATGACGAAGTTCTTTTAGCTCTGCCACTGATAACTACTCAGGGGTACCACATTCGGGCAGGAAACCTCCTGCCTGGAGTCACTCAGCCTGGAAGCCCACAGCCCTATCTCCTGCCAGGTGTCCAGTTCTGCTGCTGCTATTTCTCGGCCATTGCTTCTCCCCATCTTTTGCCATCTCATCAAAGTGTCATGGTTCTCTGTCTCCTGGATCGAAGAGGTTCAGTGCAGGGATCTCGCGTCTGAAGGTTGTGCTCTACTCCAGCTCTTCTTGAGTGATCAGAGTGACATCCCCCCTTTCCACCTCCAGGATGGCTCATTTTAAGCCTAGCAGGATGGCAACACTGACCAGTGTTGACATTATTGTTCCATATACTTTATATGCATGGTCCCATCCCTACAAGGGTACCATACACTTTGTTTACATTATTAGCAAGCTATCCAACCCCCTTAGTAGGCCACAAGACCTCACATTTGCATAGTCCCACCCATTCATTTGGTAGGAATTATAAAGACTATGACTAGTAGGGCCATATTAAATAACTGCACCATATGTCATTTTTGACTACTACTATGGGGCAGTTCTACTTGGTGCTTACAGGGTTGCTATGAGTTGGAATCGACTCAATGGCAATGGGTTTTTAAGAAGGTGGCTACCAATTTCTACCCAATGCGACTGTATAATCAGATTGTGTTGTCTTCCTAAATTTTTTATTTTTGGTTAAGGCATTTGGCTGCTAACCAAAAGGTTGGTGGTTCAAACCCACCAGCTGCTCCATGGAAGAAAGATGAGGGAGGCAGTCTGCTTCCATAAAGATTACAGCCTTGGAAACCCAACAGGGGTCGCAGTGAGTTGGAATCAACTCAGTGGCAGTGAGTGTGGAGTTTTTTGAGCTACACTCACTGCCATTGACAAGCCCAAGGTTGACAAATAAAAAGGCACAGTCCCAATGTTACCAAACCACATGGTAGGCCACTAATTCAAGTCTACTGAAAGTCCCAAGATCGGCAGAGTATGGCAGGCTACTGGACAATGACTCAGTTACATGCAGGGTTCAAGCGTGCCATAAACTAGAGACCATTCCCAAAGCTGCTTCATATATACAAGAAGCAGACCATATCCCTAAAGCAGCTACTCAGCTACTTATGATAGATCCCACCATGGAACTGATTGCCCGTCTCATCATGAGGAATAACTACCACCAGCTGCCCAGCCACTCAACCAGGCCCAGCCAAGTTGACATACAACTTTAACTACCACAACAGTTGAAAAGTTACACTTGAAAATGTGCCTTCCCACCTCCATCTTATACAGAGAACTAAACCATCAATGACTACACTGGCTTATTCCTTACTACCTTTTGACTGTGAGCTTAATTAAATCAATATCATCTTCAGAAAAGGTGTGTACTTATGTGGTCTCATGCCAAAAAGAACACTAATAATTTGTGTTGATGACATTTCATGACAAAGCCCCAGAGAATTAAGCCCCGGCCGCCTTGTGAGTCTGCCACTCACAGGAAAGAGGTCTTTTCCACCCACCAGAGCTGAAGGTGCAAATCACTGGAAGGGAGATGTCTGAATCAAAGAGTCAAAGATCTTGATTCTTTGGTGGATCGAAGAAGCCTCCAAGAAAATGGGTTCCCTCTTGTGGGAAATGAGCCAACAGGTAAGAGGAACTCTCCTTTCTCCTAAAATGTTCAAGTCAGCAGGTGAAAGGGCTCGCTTTTCATCTCCCACCTCCGTGAACGTGGGTTCCCACACACATTCCTACAGAGAGGAAACAGCTGCAGGCGTGACTTCATACTGTTTGGCATGAAGTCAATGGCATGGAAAAAAGAGGTACTGGAACAAAGTTACCCCTCATGAGTCAGACAGAGAGGTTGGCAGTTGTGACATTCCTTGGTCACCTGGATCAGAATGCAGCCCAGCCCAAGTGGCAGAGACCCAGCCTCAGCAGCTCCCAGAAAGTTGCCTCAGACCTTTCCTTTCTTCTCCTCCTTATTCTGCCTTCTTACTGAGCAACCATAGGCAATACGTTGAACTTCTTTGTGCTTCTGTTACCATCTCTTTAAAATGGGGATGACAACAAAACCTATCTCCGAGAACCATCGGGGATTAAATATGTTAACATATGTAGAGCATGTCGTGTACAAGTGACACACACACACAAAAATACAACAAACCAGCTGCCATCACGTCACCTCTAACTCACTGTGACCTACATGTATGAGAGTAGAACTGTGCCCCTTGGGGTTCTCAACAGTTGATTTTTCAGAAGTAGGTTAACAGGCCTTTCTTCCAAGCACCTTTGGGTGAACTTGAACCACTAACCTTTCAGTTAGCAGTCAAGTGCTTGGTCGTTTGCACCATGCAGGGACTCTGAGACAAAATCAGCATTTCAGAAATGGTCTCAGTCTTTTCCTCTTCTGCCTCCATCATCTTTCTCTCTATCCGACTGTCTTGGCCTTTACGTTGCTCTGTTCCCCCATTTCTTTTCACACTGGAGCTCAGCACCTGCTCCTGTTGCCACTTCACATCTCACATTATGACTTCAGACTTCACGTCATCACAACATGAGGAGGACAACTGAGAATACAGACCACTACCCCTTGCCCTTTTGGTGTCTTTGCTTTAAAGTTATAGCCTCGAAACCAGGAGGGAAGACCTGCCCAAGACCATCCTTGTCCATGGTGACTTCTTAGAAAGAGCGTGTAGTTTCTGTACAGGGGAAACAAAGAGCAACCACTAACCTTCAAAGTGGAAATTTTACAAATTCTAGCAGAAGAGCTCTGGTGGAGCAGTGAGTAAGGCATTTGGCTGCTAACCACAAGGTCAGTAGTTCAAAACCACCAGCTTCTTTGTGGGAAGAAGATGAGGCAATCTACTTACATAAAGATTTACAGCCTCAGAAACCCAATGGGGGTCATGTGAGTCAGAACTGACTCTATGTCAGTGGGTTTTTTTTTTGTTGTTGTTTAGGAGAAGACAGAATGCAGAGAAAGAGACAAGAAGCCATGGAGGTCAATGACTTCCAAGAAAAAAATATCAATAAAACCATTTCATCCAGACAGAGCAGAACAGTACAGTCATATTACTCAAACCACCTTCCCAGGAGGCGTGCTCTGGTCATGTACCTAAAATTGTGCTCCACGCTCAACACAGCTTATTGACACTTCTCTAACTTAATTTTGCTTATTTATCTTTTTATTTTCTCTTGACTGTAAGTTCTATGAGGTCAGGAAATTTTTATTCACTCTGGTATCCCCGTGCCTGTAACAGTGATACACCTTTTTTTGTTGTTGTTGTTATTGTTGGGTGCTGTCAAGTCAAATCTGACTTACAGTGACCCCACGTGACAGAGCAGAAATACTGCAGTGGATTTGCTAGGCTGTACTCTTCACGGGGGAGCTCTGGTAGCATAGTGGCTAAGGCACTTGACTGCTAACCAGAAGGCTGGCGGTTCAAACCCACCAGCCACTCCTCGGAAGGAAGGTTGGGCAATCCTACTTCCGTAGTGATACTGCCTCGGAAACCCAAGGAGGGGTCGCTATGAGTCAGGGCTGACTCGATGGCACATAACAACAACAACAACAACAACTCTTCACGGGAGCCAATCACCAGGTCTTTTCTCTTATGGAATGGCTGGTAGATCTGAACTGTTGTCCTTCCAGTTAGCAGCCGAGCACTTAACCATTGCACCACCAGATCTCCCTAGATAGATATGAAGTGCTAACTGAGTATTATTGAAGGACTAGTCCAAATGCCTACAAAGGCAGTATCAACCTGTATAGGCAAAGCAGATTCATCTCATGTAAAGGAATCCTACCATCTCTGCCTTCAACTGCACCACTGGCGCCTCCTCTCCAACTAGGAGGAAAAGCAAGACCAAGGCAGCAGGAAACTACTCCCACCACAAATGGCAGGGCTCGGTGGCTATCTGATTGGTGAACACAACCGGTATCTCGCACCTCTGTCAAAATTACTGCATGCTTTGTAAACAAGAACAAAACTCAGAGCCACTTTAATTCCTCTGAGCACCCTTCCCAGAGGTAAAGTCCTGGGAGCCTGGAGTTCCACAGCTGTTTGGGACTGGATCTCAAACACCACGCACGTGCAGCCAAACTCCACTCTTCATCTTCCAGAAACACAAGGCCCACGACTCCACAGAAGCACATCTTATCCTACGGCACGGGCAGCCATGACGAAAAGGACTGGTTTATTTTTTGCCAAGTCAGCGTGGAAACGAAAGTGGAATCACAATTTTAGAACCAAGTGGGACATGAAAAAAGAACAGGTTATGCCTTCCATTTTATAACACAATTCAAAAATACTGAACAAGTGTCTGCTACGTGCCAGGTACTGAGACAGGTGGTAACTGTAAGAGCCGATAGCTTGATAAAAAACTAATAAAAAAAAAAATAAAAGGTAAGGTCACAGAAGCTAGTTAGTTTATAGGGAGACAGACGTGAAGCTGTGAAGCTTCTTGGGCCCTAACTAAGGTCTCTGGGTCTG
>NW_006922168.1:324231-348863 GCF_000298275.1 Orycteropus afer afer
TTACAAAGCAGATACAGTAAAATGCACAGAGCAAAGACTACAGCAAAACCAAATCATTCCAGATTTGCTATTTAAAAAATTACGTGCCCTGACGTTTTAGAGGACATACAGGACTATTTACTTGACTGTTTTAAAACGAAAGAGAGTACCAGAAACCTTTGATCCGAAGGCCACTGGTCATTTCTCATTGCAACCACCTGTACAGTGCATCTAATCTAAAGCCTCTGTCTCTGATTCTGATGGAGATAAAGCGGATGGCACATCCTACCTGCACGTGAGCTCTTTGAAGAGGAAAAGGGAAGGGAAAAAATGTAGAAACCACCAATGGTGCACTGACCTTCTGGACAGTAGTCGTCAGATCCAAGCAAAGCTGAATAATTTTGTTCTTTGTTACTGAGAAATCAGTGATCCCTGTAAAAGGAGCCCTGGAAAGCAACAAAAATTCTCTTTAAAAAACAAGAATCACTGGGATCCCACACTGTATGTTGACAAACATAGCTATACAACTATTAACTCATTTAAATGACTGATTATAGAACTGTTTTTCTCAAGTAACACATAAAGGAGGGATGTGAATAGAAAAGAGAGAAGTGCTAGATAAAGACACATCAAAAAAATGAGACAAGAGAACTGACAGCCTGTCAGAAGTCAACAACAATCTCCATGCCAACCAAATACTCAGTCTTTACTGCTTACTCTCAGTATCACACAGCCATTATCACAGTTTCACTCTTCTCTGAGGTTAATTTGTTCCTCCTATTAACCTTTTAGGAGCTCTGGTAGCATAGTGCCTAAGGCACTTGACTGCTAACCAGAAGGCTGGTGGTTCAAACCCACCAGCCACTCTTTGGAAGGAAGGTTGGGCAATCGACCGTAGTGATACTGCCTCGGAAACCCAAGGAGGGTCCGACTCGACGGCACATAACAACATTAACCTTTTAAGTAACTTCCAAACCATTGATTGCTAACAAGTCGATTTTGATTCATGGCGACCCCACATGTTACAAAAAAGAAATGAGCTCCACTGAGCTTTCTTTGTGGTAATGTTTACAGAGACAGAGTCCCGGGGTGCAGTGGTCAAGCGCTCGGCTCCTAACGGAAAGGTCGGTTTGAACCCACTAGACGCTCTGTAAGAGAAAGATATGGCAGTCTGCTTCCAGAAAGATTACAGCCTTGGAATCCCTATGAGGCAGTTCTCCTTGTCCTATAGGGGCTGAAAGACAGAACGGAATTGACAGCAATGGTTTTTATTTTTGGTAATCCTTACATAAGTGGTTGGCCAGGCTTTTCTTCCATAATGTCACTGAATGGGTTTGAACCGCCAACCTTTAGGTTAGCAGCAGAAGGCAAACCACTTGTGCTATCTAGGAACCTTAGTAACTTCTAAAGGTGCCTAAAATCGACCACTCATCTGAAGCTCCTGGAGAGTTCTGGTGAAAAGGACATGAAAGGGACAACTGGTTCTTTTTCCTAAAACAAAGCATAGCCTTCTGTAATCTCAGAGCCTCCCCTTCTCAGGAAAAGAACGGCAGGCCTTCACTCACCGGTCCAGCCAAGCCAGCAAGGCCTTCGCAGCGCCAATGAGCTCCACCACCGAGGTCAGGAACTCGTTGGGGGGCTTGCGTGAGGAGCTCCCGTCATAAACTGGACTTTCCCGCCGGCTACTTATGTAATTCTGTAGGTTGTGGGAAGAAGCTCGCAGCTTCAGAACCAAGTTCTTCATATTATCTGTCTCAAGGCCGTAATTCTGTGGGAAATAAAAGCGGAAAAATTCAAAACAACCGACAATACCCAAAACTCTCATAGCTCAAAGACCACTGGTAACTTGAATAATTCCTACAATGGCCACAACACCCTATCTGAATTGGCCCATGGCTCTGAACTCATCTGCAAATTCTTCTTCCTGAAACATTCTTCCTACAGATCTTGGCAGGGACAGCATTTTCTTATCACTCACATCCTGGCCTGACCACTGAATACAAAACAAGGATTCTCAACCTCAGAACTACGGATTTTTGGGGCCAGATAATTTTTTGCTGTTTTTTTGGGGGGGGAGGAGGAGCACTATACTGTGCATTTGTTGTTGTTGTTGTTGTTAAGTGACACTGACTCAACTTTCACTCACAGCGATCCCATGTGACAAAGGAGAACTGGCCCATAGGGTTTTCTAGGCCACAAGGAACCCTGGGGTGCAATGGTAAAGCAGTTGGCTGCTGAGAGGTTGGTGGTTCAAACCCACCAGCGACTCTACAAAACAAAGACCTGGGTTTCTGCTCCTGTGAAGATCACCACCTAGAAAGCTCTCTGGGACAATTCTACCCCGTCACACAGGGTCACCATGAGTCAGAATTGCCTGACGGCACACAACAACCATCTTTATGGGAGTGGACTGCCAGGTCTTTCTCCCACAGAGCTACTGCATGGGTTCAAACCACCAACCTTTCAGTTAGGAGCTGAGCACTTAACCATTGTGCCACCACAGCTCCTTGTTCTGTAGACTGCAGATACTGAGCAGAATCCCCGGCCTCTACCACGGGGCACGAAAGTGTTAAATTACTGTCCAAAGTTGTACGACTACTGAGTGGTGGGGTCAGGACTCTTATCAAGGCATCCGCACGCAGCGCAAGCTCTGAGCCCTGGGCTGGGGCTCCCCCTTCTGCGCACACCACCCAAGGAAGAGCAAATGGACTAAGCAGAAAAAAGGATGGATGTGAGGCCAATTGGCTAGTGAGCCCAGATCCAGCAAAATGAACAAGCTGGGAAGCTAACAGCTTTTAAACACCTAAAAATTCTATCTCGGCCTACTCCATCCCTGTACCATATGTTGTTGTTGTTGTTGTTGTTATTTGCCGTCGAGTCAGCCCCGACTCATAGCGACCCCTCCTTGGGTTTCTGAGGCAGTATCATTACGGAAGTAGGATTGCCCAACCTTCCTTCCAAGGAATGGCTGGTGGGTTTGAACCGCCAGCCTTCGGGTTAGCAGTCAAGTGCCTTAGGCACTATGCCACCAGAGCTCCTATATAAGGAGCTCCTTTCAGATGCCTTCCACCATCCCCCACCTCACTCTTCCAAGATCACCTTCGGGAGCTCCTTTTCTTCCTGCTGCTTCTAAGCCGGCTCCTTCAGTTTTGTGTCTCCTGACAGCCCCCAAACCCCAACCCACTGCCATCAAGTCGATTCTGACTCACAGTGCCCCCAGAGGACACAGGAGAACTGCCCCATAGGGTACTTTATCGAAGTAGATGGTCACATCTTTCTCCCATACAGTGGCTGGTGGATTCTAACTGACAACCTTTTGGTTAGCAGCTGAGTGCTTTAACTGTTGTGCCAACAGAGGTCCTTCCCTGACAGCCCAGGGAAGGAAAATCATGTTTCAAAGTCAAGATCTATGAAGCGGAAATACACAAAGTTGGCAAAAAATTTCTTTTTCAAAGTTTCCAAGAACTTTTTTGCAAGATGTAAGTTAACAACCAAAGATTTTGACCTAGTGGTTTAAAATAATTCATCAAAGCCTTATTGAAAACACTTTTTACTTCAAATAAGTTTTATTTAACTTTTAATTTTATATTACTTCTCAATAAAATTAAAAAAATAATAATTTTTAAAAGATTATATACAAATGCTGAAAAGAGTGAAGCATAAATATATTAAAGAATAAAACTTCTCAGATCTAGTAACTCTTCTGCAAGCTTTTTTTAACAAAGTATCACAGAGGAGCTCTGGTGGTGTAGTCCCTAAGGCATTTGACTACTAACTAGAAGGCTGGGGATTCAAACCCACCATCTACTCCTTGGAGGGAAGACTGGGCAAACTACTTCTGTAGTGATACCTCCTTGGAAACCAAAGTGAAGGGGTCGCTATGAGTTGGATCCAACTCGACAGCAGTGAATTTGGTTTGGTTTTTGGTTCTAGGTATGACAGTGCAAGTGAAGTATGTGTACTAACAGGCCTTTCCTATCTGGATATATTCATTCATTATCTTCCTCACTCTCATATTCTAGAGACTAAAATATGATACTGTTCTTCAAAACACAACAAACACAACTCCCTGTCATTGAGTGGATTCCAATCATAGTGACCCTCCTTGGGTTTCCAAGGCTGTATATCTTTACTGAAGCAGAATGCTGCATCTTTCTTCCATGGAGCAGCTGGTGGGTTCAAATCATTGACCTTCTGGTCAGCAGCCAAGTGCTTTAACCACTGCACCACCAGAGCTCCTCAATTGTTCTTCAGTAGAGAACACAAAAATAAAAAGATACATTTCCATCACCGCTTTTTAAATTCAGAGACTCAAAACTCATACGTTGATGATAAAGAATCCACATGACACAGCTTGTTTTTAAGGACTTGTCACTATGATAAAAGTAATGTCCGCTCATTCTGTCCATTTACTCAAACTGCCAACTTTTAGCAGGAATTTAGAGCTAAAAATCAAGAAAGTCAAAGTTCTACAGTCAACGCCACCATAAATTACTTGCTACTTTTATTACTATACTAAACATTTACTTCTAAACTCAAAAGAAGATTAAATGTGTTTTATTGTTACAAGAAATTTTAAATCTTAATCTTCCACAAGCCTGACACTTTGAATGCTAAGATATGGGGGAGGGTAGCTTCTTATTAACTGATTTTCTTTATTTTCCATCTAATTTGTCCTGATTTACCCCTCCCTCCCCCAAAAATTACGGGACTAAAGGATATACAGGCTTACCTATAAACCCAGAAAACCAAACACACTACCATTGAATCAATTCTGACTCATGGTGACCCTTTTAGAGCAGAGCAGAACGCCCTATAGGGTTTCCAAGGCCACATCTTCCTCCCATGGAGCTGGTGGTGGGTTCGAACCAGCAACCTTTCGGTTGGCAGCCTAATGCTTTAACCACTATGCCGTCAGAATTCTTTGCCCGTATTTTAAACTTATTTTAGCTGTAATAGAGTGTAATTTTTAAAAGAAGGCAGGAGACAAGGAAGGCAGGAAAGGTCCCTTCCCCCCTTCAACAGTAATGCACAGTTAGGACAGAACAAAACACTGATTATGTTAGCTCAAAACAGCCTCGACTGTACAAACATAATCAGGAAAGGATTATTGACTTAAGTGCCCCACAATGAAAGACAGAAAGCGAAAACTTCTCAGACTAGCTTTGATGATTTTTCACCAGTCCTTTTTGTAAAACACATCTCTTTCAGAAATTGTTTTCAAGATGAGGCATCAAGAAGATACAAACTAAGCAACAAATGAAACACATCTCTAAAAAATACACACATACTAAAAAGGCCCCACTGAGGTTTCACTTCATTCCAGGCCAGCCATTGGGGCTCATTCCCTGGTCTGGCAGAGAGAAAAGAAACTCTAGATGGGAGAGGGAAAGAGAGTTCTCACTCTTCTGGTCCCTCAAAATCATTCCCATTTTTGCTCAGGACACATCACAGATGCTCTGCCCTCTGTTTCCATTCCAACTAGCTGTGTGTGAGGCCTAACACAAGTGATCAAGGGATGGCAGGGAAACAATGAAAACCATCTTATGGACTTGTGTCAGTTAAGTTACAACCTAAGAAACATCCATGGTTCTCCTGAAGGCATTTAATAAGGTCACAGCAAAATCAAGTCAACACAAACAGCTGGAAAAGACTCCCATTCTTTCACAGTCTTTCCTCCAAAGAAAGGGTAAGGTTTTTAATGCTTTGTTGTTGGTAAATGATAACCAATCTTACTTGACAGAAAGTCCACTTAACCACACATCTAGGCAGCATCACCTAACATGTGTATCGAATCCAACTTTGTTTCCTTCCCCAACCTGCTTCACCCTGAAACATACCACTGTCTCTGCCTGAATCTTCAGGAAACCAGGGCCTCACTGATTTGGCAAAGAGCACAAGTTACAACCACACTTTGTTGCTCTCAATGACACTCTCTAGACCAGTACTGTCAACAGAACTTCCTGCAATGAAGAAATGTTCTCTCTGTGTCCAATATGGTAGCCACTAGCCAATGTAGCTACTGAGCTCTTGACATGTAGCTAGTGTAACCAAGGAACAAACTGTATTTAATTGCAGTTTGTTTCAATTTAAATAGCCACATATGGCTAGTAGCTCTTCTACTGGAAAGAGCTGCTCTTAGTGTCTATCCCAGTTACCTTCTGCCCAGGCAGAGGCAAAGCAATTGGGCTCAGATTCTGAATTTGATCTTGGAAAGTGGTCCTAGTTCTGCCTCATAATACAGGTCCTGGAGTTGCTGGGTGGTGCCAAGAGCTAACATGCTCAGCTGCTAACCACAAGGTTGGAAGTTCACATCTGCCCAGAGGCACCTCAGAAGGAAGGTCCAATGAGCCACCTCCAAAGTATCAGTCACTGAAAACCTTGGGAGCTCGGCCCTACTCTGGCACACCCGGGGTTGCCCAGAGTTAGAATCAACTCAATGGCAACTGGTTTGCTTTTTGGAAGCCACTCCAGCTGGCCAAGGTCAACCTTAACATAAGGTGGTTTCTCCTTGTTCTCTAACCATGCCTAGCTAATTAAGATCCATCTGGCCAGTCATACTGAAGTCTTAATCAATAGCTGTTCCCTAGTTTATGTTCCTGTCCATACTGCCTACCCTTCTCTTGGTTCCAACACTTTCAGTGGTTCTATTTGTTTTTTCCTTCTCCCTTCCTTATTTCTAATTCCAGGCATTTCCTGTTCACCATAAAATCAGCACTCACTAAACTAAGTTACAAAAATGTTACAGAAAGCCTCTTTTCTATCACCAGGGGCCAAGTGCACAAACACATTAACTGTCAAATCATTCGAGGCAAAAAATTATCACCAATCTGTACGCCCAAAGATCTATATGATGTAAATTACTAAATAGATGGTTTAATGCATAGATGTATCACAATAAGAGTATCTTAAGAGGGACATTAGATCAAGATAAAAGATGTTTTAGTAAAACTCTACTTGAATCTCAAAAAGAGCATTTTCTTTTGTGTATCCTCCAAGGAACCTTCTGGCACATGTGTCCCCTGGCACTCCACCGCACAAGGCATGTGCAGAATGAGTCTGAGGTCAAAACTTTGTCTACAAAGGAAATGAGAAGGAAATTGTAGGAGATAAAACACAGCTTGAAGGTTCTGGCATTTGTCCAGCTTTGTTCATTTTAATCTAGTATTTTAAGAGGTGGAAGGGAGAACAGTATGGAGAATGGCCAGAGGCATCTGACATGCCCATTATCCCATGTAATGTACACACTGTGCTTCCAGTCAACCCTTCCACCTCCTCAAACCCAGTGCAGACTTCAAAGTCATTCACCTGTCCTCAAAGGAGTAGCAGAACGTGAAAGAAACAGTTCACATCTGCAGACAGAACCCGCACAAACGTCAGAAAAGCAATATGCCCAGGAAGTACCATAAAAGCAGATTCAGAAATGTTTTATTATATAAAAAACATACAGTTGTAATAAAAAACAGGGTGCTCAGACATCGTCTGGCACACCTGTGTACACAGCCACCTCTGAGGTGAATGTGACTGTATTCACGAAGAGTAAGGACACCACCACTTCCCCTGAGGTCACAGAACGAGCTGCACGCAGCAGAGCCAAGACTGGAATTCAAAAACCAAGCCTCCCAGGGCAACGCGCTCCGACCACTCGGCCACAGTGGCTCCCTTGTGGCAGCTCATTTATCAAGTGCAAATAATTTCCCCATGACTTTCCTAAACAGGAACAGTGCATCTCGGAGCAGAAGACAAGCTCTGTCCATTTTAAGAAGAAGAATACACACAATGCGGCGAGTGTTATACAATCAGCGGAACACAGAGCAGCCGTGGCAAAATCCTCAGCGGCACATTCTTTCCCACCGTTCTCAGTGATGTCATTGTATATGGCCCTGGCTCGCGTTCCTAGCATTACTAACCAGCCTGAACGCTGCTGGGTTTGTCCCAATCCTGGCATTTAAGTAAACTGCCTCCTTGCGTGGCACCGTGACAGGAGACTTCCCCTCCTGTGCCAACCAGTTTGCAAACAAAATGCCCTAACAGGTACCCTTAGCCTACCCCACAAGTAGCTACCCGGGGGACATAGGGGTAACACGAGGAGCCAGAACTAGGCAGGATTTCATTCATTCACATGAAAGCCAAAACTCAGGATCTGCAAAATGTAACAGCTTCTCGTTTCCCCCATCTAGCTACCATCTTAGAGGCTATTTTAAGTACAAGCATCAGTTATTTAAATATCACAAGGAGCTGTTAAACTCAAATGCCTTATATAATGATGAAAACAGACGTGAAAACCAGAACCCTTTTCTCATTTTAATTTAGAAAGTGACATTTTCATCCAGGACTCTCTCCATCTCTTTATTCCTTACAAAAGATAAGAAAATAAGATTAATGCAGTCTTTTCTGTGAGTGGCAAACTTCTTTAGTAAAGAACAAGATGGTGTAGAGTTTGGGCTGTGAGGAACTATGTGGTCTTAGTCTCAGCTACTCCAAAAGCCACGAGTACAAGAGCCATAACCAAATCGGTTGCTGTTGAATCAATTCCAACCCCGGGCAACCCCATGTGGTCAGAGTACAACTGTGCTGCTCCAGGTTTTCAATGGCTGCGACCTTTTGGAAGCAGGTGGCTAGGCCTTCCTTCCCAGGTGCCTCTGAGTTGGGTGGATTTGAACAGCAAACCTTTCAAAGAGTAGCCAAGTGATTAACCATTTGCACCACCAAGTGCTTCTAGTCACAGCTAACACATAAATGAACAGACATGGCTGTGTTCCAACAAAACTTTATTTACAAAAACATGATGGGCTAGGTTTGACCCACAGGGCATAGCTTGCCAGACCGTAATCTAGAAAACTCTTTATTCCAGGGCTTCAAACTGATTCAAACTGATTCAATCATAGCCCAAGAAGCAAAATTGGAACAGACTTGAATTTTTAAAACGTTGAGTGTAGCAGAATAATAACCAGAATGGAAAAATTATGGGTTGAAGCTCTGGAATGGGAAAATCAGAAGAGATGTACTGAGTCCTTTCAGGAGTGGGAAAGTGGACTATTGCTAAGACTAGAGAGTGACACACATTTAACATGGCAGGTCAGCCACCATCTTTGAGCAAGGCATCACTGTTTGTGACTGTGCCAGTCAAGAGATTTGGCTGCTGTGCAACACACACACTGCTGGATTTTGAAGCCCTGTTCTCTTCTCTTACTGTATTATCCTTAGCTCATACTTCACATCAATGGACCATTAAGAAAACTGGGATATGTGGAGGTTGAAACAATGAAGATTTAAGAGGCGGTTTTCAAGAGCACCAGCACAGTGCACATCACTTCTCCTGAACTAACCAGCGCACAGAGAAGGTCGACAGCCTCCAGCACGAGCTCCTGGTGTCCGATGCGGGTGACACCCAGCTCCTCGAGGTCCTGGTGCGAAATCTGCAGCAGCTGCTCCCCATTGATCTTCTCCCGTTCGAACTTGTGGACGTACTGCTGCAAGCAGTCATCCAACCCTACCAAAGGGGAAAAGAAAGGAAGGTCATGGTTGACATTTGGTTCTCTTACTCAAAAAAGTGCTCACATTTATTGTTCCAAATATTCACAGCAAAACATTCATCAATTCAACGGTTTCTACATGTACAATTCAGCGACACTGGTTACATCCTTCCAATTGTGCAGCCATTCACACCTTCTTTCTCTGACTTGTTCCTCCTCTACTGGCATAAACTCTCTTCCCTCAAGCTTCTCCTGTAACCTTTCAAGGTGCTGTTAACAATTTGATCCCACATACTAAGTTTTTAAAAAGAGCACAAAACTCACAGTGAACATTCTTTACTAGTTAAGCTAGATCGTTGTTTGGTTTAAAGAAGGCTCCAGGGGATATTTTGGGTTCATGAGTTGAGGACCAGAGATCATCTCAGGGCAATAGTCTTGAGGTTTCATCAAGCCTCACTGCCTCCAGAAAGTCTGGATTCCATGAGAACTGAAATTCTATTCCACATTTTCCCCTTTGGGATCAGGATTCTCCTATAGAATCTTTTGATTAAAGTGTTCAGTAATGACATGATAGACAGGTACCATCCATTTCTGGTCTCACTGAAAAGGAGGCTGTTGTTGATGAAGCAATCATACAGAAATAGGAAAAAAAAAAAAAAAAAAAAAAGCCCACATTTCAATGAATCTCAGCAATATAATTTGTGTTGCCACTATTTGACGGTCGATATGATGTGTATCCTACCCAATGGACACTTTTGGAGTGACAGCTTGTCATCTCAAACAGGTTTTCAATATACAAAATTCTCAAATGAATGTAGTACAATTCCATTCCTTATAAACTAACGTAATAATCACTAAACCTTTGTTGATTTGAAATGCTAGTATAGATACTTAGCATATATTGTTGTTGCTAAGCAACCCTTCTTTTGAGACACTCCCTCTCTTCCCAGTAGGTTTGTCAATCAAGATGCTTTGCCACAGTGCATAGCACTCTATCTGCTAGCCATTCATAGGTGCAAGGATGGCCATGTGAGTCTAGCAGGACCAATCAAAATCTTCCTTAGTATTTGATACACAGAGCCAGGAAAAGAGAGGTTTTTCCTTCCTTTTCAACTGGAAGCCATAAGGATACAACCTTGGGGATGCTGGCAGTCATTTTTCTGATTACTTGTCTGAAAATAAATCCAACAAACATTTGGAAGCAGTGTTTATGAGAGAGAGGGAAAAATGCCCCAATGATATCTTATATACCCCTGGACTAACTCCACTTACAGATATTTCTACCCTTAGAATTTTTCACTTAAGGTGACACAAATTTCCTTTTCAGCTTAAGCATGTTTGTCTTGGGTTTCTGTCCCTTGAAAATGAAAAAATCCTTATGAATATAGAATCCAAGGAAAATTGTACCAATTAAAAGTTGCAAGCAGCCATCTAGATCCAACAATTGGTCTCTTCTCATCCAGAGCAAAGAAGAATGACGAAAACCAAAGAAGCATGGAAACAATTAGTCCAAGGGACTAGTGGACCATGCGAACCTCAGCCTATATGATCCTGAGACCAGAAGAACTAGATGGTACCCAGCTACACTGTCTACCACTTGGAAAAGGATCAGTACAGTAGATCCTGGATAAAGTGGGAGAACAATGTGGAATAAAACTCAAAATCATAAAAAAAGACCAGGCTTACTGGTCCAATAGAGATTGATGAAACTCCTGAGACCATGGCTCCTAGTTACCCTTCAGGCCTGGAATTGAACTCACTCCTGTGGCTTCCAGCCAAATGATGGACAGGCATAAAAGATAAACATTTACAACAGGTAGTACACTCTTTAGAACAATCAACCACAGGAGATCAGCAGGGCAGTACAGGAAGATAGCTCAGAGGGCAGGAGTACACAGGAAAGAAGGACACAGGGAAAAGATAACCACAGGGAGGAAGTGCGAAGAGAGCTGTTACATTGTGGGATTATAATGTCATGAATCATGTGTATGAACTGCTGTATGGAAAATGAATTTGCTGTGTAAACTTTTACCCAAATCACAATTAAAAAAAAAAAAAAGTGAAGAAAATGGTACCAGCTGTGGTCCCAGAGAAACACAATGCTGAGTAAGTTACCTTATAGCACATTTTACAGGTCAAACACTACTGTGAACAGTGCTGTATTTTAATGCTTTAAAAAAATTATAATAATTATTAAAATAGGTAAGCCAACTAGAACTTGAGTCTTTATTGCTATACAGAAATCTCTCTAGTAAACTTAATGTTTAATGGTTTTACCAGAATAAAGTTAGACCCTGAATCATCTAATCTATTCAAACATAATAATAAACATCACCTTATATTTTGAAAGACTAGGTTTATATAAATGCAATCCCAACAAAAAGGAAAAATCTCAATTCCCCTAGAAGTTATAAGTGTGTAAGTTACACAGCTGTCCCCCTCCAAATACACACACACTTCACTTAACCCTCACAAAACCTGTGTCTTGTGGGTATTTCTTTGGACTAGAAAAAGTAGACCCACATCGAGCACTTATTTTTCACAACACTAAAGTCTCAAGTGCTGGCTATGAGCCTCTGTTACGATTACAGCCAAGACAACCCTAGGGAACAGTTCTACTCTGAAACACATGGGGTCTCCACAAGTCGGAATGGACTCCATGGCCACTAAAACAAGAAGGAGGCCTACGTATCTTTGCACCACAAGTTCCCACCGTTTCCCTCCTGATGAGATACAAGCAGACAGACAATGGAAGGCTGATTTTCTGGTAACTATTTAGAGCTACCAAATATAGGAAGAAGAGAGAAGAAAAAGTACAATTTATGGTAACCATCTGGAACCAACCCACCCTCCTTAAGGTGACATCTGTCTAGCAGAGGGGCTTAGTCACACAATAAGTGAAGCTGGGATCGTGATATAAACCCAGCTTCACCCTGTCAGCCCTCAGCCACAAGTGGCTTCTGTGGTGTGGTCCATAGGCAATGGTCACCATATAGTCAAGATCCTGGACAGGTGTCCACAGGGGCTGTAGAGGCTCCATCTCAGCAGAAGATGCCCCCCAAGAGTTATCTTCCAGGAAAAAAAAAAAAAAAAAAAAACACTGCCCTTGAGTTGATTCTGACTCAGAGCAACCCCCATAGAGTTTTCAAAGCTGTTTGAGTTTGTGGCCTATTGTCCAGTTGTCCTACTGTTTAGAATACAATTAAACATTTATAAACAGCTAAGTTAAAACAGACTGCCTCCTATTTCTCCCACAGAGCAGCTGGGGGTTTGAACCACTGGCACTCTGGTTAGCAGCCAAATGCCTTAACCACTGTGCCACCAGAGCTCCTTAGAGTCATCTGCAGAGGGGCAGTCAGTATCTGTGTGCAGCAGGCAACAGTGACAAGGACCAACAGTGACAAGGACCAACAGGCAAGGAGAGCTTCCCAGCAGCTCCCGTTCACATTTTAGAGACGAAGAAATTAGGGCTGGTGCATGTTACATAACCCACACCATCCTGTACCTGGTAAGATGCCAAGGGAAGAAAGCTGATAGTCATTTTCTTGGGCTTAATACAGAAGAGCTCAAACTCAATTAAAGTTTGTTCCACACAAGCTTTGCTCTTTTGTGCCTACCTGGCAAACATGGGGTTTTATAAAAATTCCTCTCCCGGCATCTTCCTAAACAAGCAGTGAGGCCTAATCACAAAACAGTTACTACAATACCAACACAGAACCTTAAAGGTATTTATTGCTGTTGTTAGGTGCTGGCAAGAAGGTTTCAACTCTCAGCGTCCCCATGGGACAGAGAGAACTGCACCATAGAGTTTTCTAGAATGTAATCTATAAAGGACCAGAATGCCAGGTCTCTCTCCTGCACAGCCACTGGTGGGTTCAAACCACCAGCCTTTCAGTTAGCTGCTAAGCACCCGCGTGCTAAAGACCAGCAGAACTGAAATCCATGCTTACCGTGCCAAGCAAGTTCACGGCACAAAATACAAGCATAACATGAGGAGACTCAGTAACACTGTCCATGTGCACAAGGTATTAGTCCACTAACACTACAAGGAGGGAGCCACGAACGGTAAGGAGATGTGAAGGTCAGGTCAGATGCCTCTTCTAACAAAGAACAGTCTCAGTGAGGAAATGAAATTTCAGAAAGAGATTTAGAGTAGAAAGGGACTGTTTCAGGCCCAAGAAGATGGCTGATGTGACAGGTGCAATAAGGGTTCTCGGTAGGGCCAAGCGTACAGGTATCAGTGAGTGAGAACTGAAGAACATGAAGAACATTCCCCTGAGAAATGGGCCAGAAGCCAACCCCAAATAATCCAAAGTTTCGAGAGGAAGGAGAATTTTTCAGTAGAAGCACCCTGCTGCTACCGACCTAAAACCACAATCCATAGTAGCACAAATGGGGCCGCGGTGGTCATGTGGTTGAATTCTCACCTCCCAGGGAGACCATGGTTCAATCCCTGGCCAAAGCAACGCGGGTGCAGCCACCACGCCCTGCCAGTGGATGCCTGCGTCATGCTGAGGGGGGCTCAGCAGAGCTCCCAGACTAAGGCTGGGGAGAAGGGCTTGAAAATCTACTTCTGAAAATCAGTCAGTGAAAGTCCCAGGGGGCGCGAGTGAGATGTGCGGCCCACCGTGGGGATGCCACGTGGCCAGGCAGTGTTTAGCTTCGTCGTGCATGGGGTCCCCATGAGCTGGGGGCTGGCCAGACAGCTGCTAACAACAGCAGCAGCAGCTTACAGACTTTTCCCTTAAGTTACCTATACATTGAATGAGCTAGGTTTTAAATAGCATGGGACCCAGAATTTGTGGCCTACCATTTGGAATACAATTAAACATTGATAAACAGCTAAATTAAAGCATTATACAATCCCACAAGGAAGGAAAAATCTTCAGTTAACTAAACCATTCTAAACATTTTAGAATGTGTAGCAAGCCATATTCTTTTGCTTATTTGTCAAATATACAAAACACTTCTGGTTGTCAAGCCTTTGCCTCCAAGAGCTTATAGAAAGTCTGTGAGGACTGAGAGAAACACATAATAAGTAAAATTAAATGCAATAATTTACACAAATTAAATTAAACCCAATTCAATGTGAGACCATTTCCTTCAACTGTGAAGAGGGAGCAACGGCACAGAATGGGAAGCTCCCTAAGAAGGTACAGATGACCTCCCACCCACTGCCATCGAGATGATTCCAACTCAGAGCCCCCAGAGGACAGGAAAGAACTGCTCCATTGGGTTTCCAAGGCTGTCAGTCTTTACAGAAGCAGACTGCCTCATCTTTCTCCCACGGAGCGGCTAGTTGGTTTGAACCACTGACCTTTTGGTTAGCAGCCTAATGTTTTAACCACTGTGCCACTAGAGCTCCTAGGACTTCCCCCACTCTCACTAAATCTGTCTGAATAATTTTAAACTTTCAAAGAAATCTCAAATGCAAAAAGAAAAACAATTTAAGTTCTAGTTCCAGATGTAGAAAGAGAAAGGGCAGTGGTTAAGCCGTTCCTGGAGCCAGGCAGTGTTGTTGTTGCTGTAGTTACTGTCAAGTCAAATCTCTCCTAGTGACCCTGTAGGACAGAGAACAACTGTTCCGGAGAGTTCCCAAAGCTGTATTCTTTCTCCCGTGGAACAGCTGGTGGGTTCAAACAACCGACCTCGTGGGTGGCGGCCAAGCACTTAGTCACTGCACCCTAGGTGGGTAAGCTCAGTGAGGTTATTCTGCAGCCTCATTTGCAGAGCAAGGATTACAACACTACCTACTACAATGGGTATAATGAAAATGAAATAAACTGCTATTTATGAGTGGCTTAGAACACTGCTCAGCACAGAGGACTCCAAATTTTATTAAATAAAATGGCGATTTACTCATGTCTTCAGTTTTTCAAGCATCCAGAGTCAAACCTGCTAGAGAGACACAGAAATTGTGATGTCTCACCCAGTAACCCTGGAGAAAAACACAATCTCGATAGCCCACATCATTACCTTCCCCAGAAAGTGACCCAGCAGAGAGCCTGCAGTCACCACTGATTTCATCTGAAAATGTTTTATGATCCATATCAGAATCCGTATCAGAATAAAAGCACCACAAAATCAGAGCCCCCCTTTCGCTTACTGGTTATCCTCCAGCGTCCAGAACATTGCTGGGATTCAACAAATTTTTGTTAAATAAATAAATGAATTCATGAAGAAAGAAAAAGAACTTCTCATAAACATAGCACACCAATGCACAAAAATCACTGGGCTTTGTTTTCTCACGCAAGTCAGCAGGTAAAGGTATCTAAAGACAAGCAAACTGTTATGTCATGAAAACTGGTACATCACACTGTTATATGTGCCATGAGTTTCAATGTTTCATGATAAAAGGAGGTCATTTCCACAATAAGAGCAATATCACAAACCAAATAAAACTCCAAGCCTCCCAGTGCCAGTCTGTGATGCGATACTTGCCATGTACTGAGAATAATCCCTCTCCAGCACTCATCTGTGAGTTTGTCGTACTGTGGTGGCTGGTGTGTTGCTGTGAGGCTGGAGGTTATGCCACCGGTGTTTCAAATGCCAGCAGCATCACCCATGGTGGACAAGTTTCAGTGGAGCTTCCAGACTAAGACAGACTGGGAAGAAGGAAGGGGCCATTCATTCTCAAAGAACTGGCCAGTGAAAACCTTATGAATGGCAGTGAAACACTAATATGTTATGGGAAAGTGTGATGAATAGCCCTGAAACATTAACCAATATAATGCCGGAAGATGAGCCCCTCAGGTCATAAGGCACTCAAAATATGACTGGGGAAGAGCTGCCTCCTCACAGTAGAATCGACCTTCATGAAGCTTTCAGGACCTCCATTTGCTGATGTGGCATGACTCAAAATGAGAAGAAATTGTGCAAACAACCATTAATAACCAGAACATGGAATGTAAGAAGTATGAATTTAGGAAAATTCGAAATTTTCAAAAATTAAATGGAATGCATAAAGATCAATATCTTAGGTGTTAGTGAGCTAAAATGGACTAGTTTGGCCATTTTAAATCAGACAACCATATGATCTACTATGCCAGGAATGACAAATCGAAGAGGAATGGTGTGGCACTCATCATCAAAGAGAATGTTTCAATATCTATCCTGAAGTACAGTGCTGTCAGTGATAGGATAATATCCATACATCTATACAAGGAAGAGCTGTCAGTACTACTATTATTCAAATCAATTCACCAACTACCAAAGCCAAAGAGAAGGAAATAGAAGATTTTTTACCAACTTCTGCCATCTGAAATTCACTAAACATGCAATCAACATGGGTTGATTATTACAGGCAATTGGGATGAAAAAGTTGGAAACAAGGAAGAATCACTGGTAATTGGAAAATATGGCCTTAGTGATAGATCGCATAATAGAATTTTGCAAGACCAACAAGTTAGTCACTACAAATACCTTTTTTCAACAACATAAATGGTGTACACAGGAGTACACCAGGAATGGATGGAGTACACAGGAATCATATCAACCACATCTGTGCAAAGAGGCAATGGAGAAGCTCAGTATCTTCAGCCAAAACAAGGCCAGGAGCTGACTGTGGAACAGACCATCAACTGCTCATATGGAAGTTCAAGTTGAAGCTGAAGAAAATTAAAACAAGTCCATGAGAGCCAAAATATGACCTTGATCATATCCCTCCTGAATTTGGAGACCACCTGAAGAATAGATCTGATGCACTGAATACCAATGACAAAAAACCAGAAGAATTGTGGGATGACATCAAGAGCATCATCCATGAAGAAAGCAAAAGGTCTTTTAAAAGAGAGTAAAGGAAGAAAAGTCCAAAATGGACATCAAAAGAGACTCTGAAACTTGCCCTTGAATGGAGAGTAGCTAAAGAAAATAGAAGACATGAGAAGATAAAAGAGCTGAAAAGAAGATTTCAAAGAGCAGCTTGAGAAGACAAACTCAATTACTATAATGAAATGTGCAAAGAGAACATGTTCGGCATTTTTCAAGTTGCAAGAACTGAAGGAAAAATTTAAGCCTCGAGTTGCAACATTGAAAGATTCTATGGGCAAAATACAGAATGATGCAGGAAACATCAAAAGAAGATGGGAGGAATACACAGAGTCACTGTACCAAGAAGAATTGGTCAATGTTCATCCATTTCAGGAGGTGGCATATGATCAAGAACCAATGGTATTGAAGGAAGAAGTTGAGGCTGCACTGAAAGAATTGAGTAAAAAAAAAAAAAAAATCAAGTCTCCAGGAATTGATGGAATACTGACTGAGCTGTTCCAACAGATGGAAGCACTGGAGGCACTCACTCATCAAAGCGAAGAGATCTGGAAGACAGCTACCTGGCCAGCCGACTGGAAGAGATCCGTATCTGTACCCATTCCAAAGAAAGGTGATCCCAAGGAATGTGGAAATTATCGAACAATATCATTAATATCACATGTAAGTAATATCTTGCTGAGGACAATTCAAAAATTCTTGCAGCCTTATATTGGCATAGAACTTCCAGAAAAGCAAGGTGGATTCAGAAGACGACGTGAAAGGAGGGATATTATTGCTGATATTAGATGGATCTTGGCTGAAAGCAAAGAATACCAAAAAGATGTTTACTTGTGTTTTATTGACTATGTAAAAACATTCAATTGTGTAGATCATAACAAATTATGGATAACACTGAGAAGAATGGGGATTCCAGAACACTTAATTGTGCTCATGTGGAACCTGTACATAGACCAGGAGGCTGTTGTTTGAACAGAACAAGACAATACTGCATGGTTTAAAATCAGGAAGGGAGTGCGTCAGGGTTGTATCCTTTCACCATACTTATTCAATCTGTATACTAAGCAAATAATCTGAGAAGCTGGACTATATTAAGAAGAGCATGGCATCAGGACTGGAGGAAGACTCATTAACAACATGCAATATGCAGATAACACAACCTTGCTTGCTGAAAGTGAAGATGACTTGAAGCACATACTGACGAAGATTAAAGACTATAGTCTACAGTATGGATTACATCTCAACATAAAGAAAATGAAAATCCTCACAACTGGCTTAATAACCAGCATCACGATAAATGGAGAAGAGATTGATGTTGTCAAAGATTTCATACTTCTTGGTTCCACAATCAACACCAATGGAAACAGCAGGCAAGAAATCAGATGACATATTGCACTGGGCAAATATGCTGCAAAAGACCTCTTTAAAGTGCTGACAAGCAAAGATGTCTTGGTATTTTCAATCGCCTCATATGCATGCGAAAGTTGGACGACAAATAAGGAAGGCCGAAGAAGAGTCGATGCTTTTGAGTTGTGGTGTTGGAGAAGAATACTGAAAATACCATAGACTGCCAGAAGTCCATGGTAATAGATCTGTCCTGGAAGAAGTGCAACCGGAATGCCCGTTGGAAGCAAGAATGGCCAGATTTTGTCTCACCTACTTTGGTCATGTTGTCAGAAGGGACCATTCCCTGGAGCAGGATTACCATACTTCATGAAGTGGAGGGTCAGCAAAAAAGGGGAAGACCCTTAATGACATGGATTGATACAGTGGCTGAATGATGGCCGCAGGTATAGCAAGGACTGTGAGGCTGGCACAAGACCGAGCAGTATTTTGTTCTGTCAGACATAGGGTTGTTATGAGTCAGAGCCGCCTCAATGGCGGCTAGCGATAATCCTAACAATGATTAATCCTCCTACAGTGTAAAAAGGATTTGTACATGAAGATGAAGAAGTGAAAGAAAATACTCCAATTCAAAATATCTAAGGCTATTTCGCTTCTTCAGGAGCCCTAGTGGTGCAATGACTAAGTGCTCAGCTGTGCACCAAAAGGTCGGCGGTTCAAACCCACTAGCTGCTCTGAAGGAGAAAGAACTGATATCTGCTCCTGTAAAGATGACAGCATAGAAATCCCCATGGGCCATTCTACTCTGTCACATGGGCTCACTGAGTCCAAATTTACTCAAAGGCATTTAACAACAATGTTCACTTCTTATTTTCTAAACAAGATTTAAGCAGATCATTAAGTAGGCCATAGAAAGCAAAACATTCCACTGCTACTTAAATGGAAAGTACTACACAGATGGCCCCCTTTGTCCTGTGGGTGAAACCAACTGGAAGGACTGTCACATGGCTAGGCTTTTAGCCTACCAGGCTCAAGGCAGCAAAAGCGGAGCTTCTACCATGAACACAGTGGACCCAGAAGGGTTCTTGCAGCATTTCACAGCAACTACTCTGGTGGCATAGTGCCTAAGGCATTTGACTGCTAACCACAAGGTTTGTGGTTCAAATCCACCAGCCAATCTGTGGAAGGAAGACTGGACAGTCTACTTCCATAAAGATTTGGGGAGTGCTGGTGGCACAGTGTCTAAGGCATTTGACTGCTAACCAGAAGGCTGGCAGTTCAAACCCACCAGCCACTCCTCAGAAGGAAGATTGGGCAATCTACTTTTGTAGTGATACCACCTCGGAAACCCAAGGAGGGGTCACCATGAGTCAGATCCGACTCGATGGCAGTGAGTTAGTTGAGTACTTAGACTATGTTTTAGTGCCCAAGCCATTTGACTGCTAACCAGAAGGCTGATGGTTCAAACTCACCAGCCACTCCTCAGAAGGAAGATTGGGCAATCTACTTCCATAGAGATACAGCCTCGGAAACCCAAGGAGGGGGTCACTATGAGTCGACTCGACTCGACGGCAGTGAGTTTGGGTTTTTTTTTTGTTTGTTTACTTAGACCATAAAGGCATTTTTTACCAGAGTTTTTAAGAAATGTTTGATTCAGAAATCAACTTAGCTAAAGCCCGAGACTTTCACCCTGCTCAGAACTTTTAAGGCCCCAAGTGACAGGGGACGTCAAGGATTTGAGTACCCTGTGTTCTTAACTGAGGAGAATCAACCACACACACACACACACACAAATACAAATTAATTCAACAAATTTATGGAGCAACTCCCACGTGTCAGGCACTGTACTGGGGCCGTCACCCTCTACAGGGAGACAAGAGCTTAGTTCTGAATGTCTGAGCCAGCAGAAAGA
This sequence comes from Orycteropus afer afer, assembly GCF_000298275.1. Taxonomy (NCBI): domain Eukaryota; kingdom Metazoa; phylum Chordata; class Mammalia; order Tubulidentata; family Orycteropodidae; genus Orycteropus; species Orycteropus afer. Next base: position 344,710 of record NW_006922168.1, read on the forward strand.
CAACAAGGCCAGGGGGCTGTGTTTATACCTAATCATACTATTGGGGAACTCACAGACTTCTAAAACCATGCATCCTGATCAGTGCTCGCAGCTCTCCCAATTTGTGACACCCTGGATCCAACACGTGATGCTGCTGTTGGCTGCCATCTTGTCCACTCTGGCTCACGGCAACCGTATGCCAAACACAAAGAAACAGTGCTCGGTCCTGCACCATCATCAGGATTACTGGGATGTTCGCTGTGCTTCAAGGAGCTCTGGTGTCACAGTGGTTAAAGCATTTGGGTGGTAAGCAAAAGGTCTGTGTTTCAAACCCACCAGCTGCTCTGTGGAAGAAAGATGAAGCAGTCTGCATCCATAAAGAGTCACAGCTTTGCAAACTCTACGGGCTATTACTTTATTTTTTTTCCAGACAGTTCTACCCTGTCCTATAGAGTCTCCCTGAGTTGGAATTGACTGGAGAGCAATCGGTTCGGTATTGTTTGGTTTGATATGGATCACAACGGTCCAATCTCATTGTCAGTCAGGGTCACTTCAATGGCAGCTACCAACATCAACTTTTATTTTATCTTTACAAAATGTCTGTTTCTCTCATGTTGTACTGTATACGTGTTAGCGTAGTAAAATGTATATATTACCTTTAGAAAATGTCTATCATTGTGGGGTTTGCTAGTAAATTGCTTACCTAGGGGGATGCACGATCAAAAACCTGGACACTACAGATCTCCATGCTGCTGCTGCTGCATGTGGCTCACTCATCAAGACTCAACACCACCAAGCCTGAACTCTGCACCTTCCACGTCAAGCCCACCTCTCTCCTGCTGTCCTCCCTGTGTTGGAACCTCAGGGTTTAGAGCTGTCCAAGCCAGAAACCGGTCACCCTCTCCTCCTCCACATTCTTCCTCCTCAATGATCTGCCTTCAAGTTCTCTTGACTTTGCCAGCTGTCCCCTCTTTCCACCATCACGGTCACTGCTGCCCTTGGGATCTCTTTCCTGGGTTTCTCCAGTAGTCCAGAAACAGGTCACCAAGCTCGGTTCCTTCTTCCTGCTCACTCAGCCTCCATAATTCCACCAGACTAAAACCAGCCTGTCCTTCCCAGATCCAAGTCGACAAGCTAAGTGTGACACCCCAAGTGTTCTAGGGACTGTGCTCTTCCAATCTTCTCTGCAGCCCCATCTTTCTGTAACACTCATCCTATTAGTGAGATGTAGAGAATTCCCACTTCAATGAGTTTCTCCAAAACGTCAAAAAAAAAAAAAAAGTATAACTCACAAGCTAGTGAAGTACAGCTCAAGGGCCAAATCCAACCTGCTGTCTGTTTTTGTAAGTAAAACCCAAACCAAGCCAAACTCACTGACGTCGAGTCAGATCCAACTCACAGCGACCCCTCCTTGGGTTTCCAAGGCAGTATCACTACAGAAGTAGATTGCCCCATCTTCCTTCCGTGGAGTGGCTGGTGGGTTTGAACCGCCAGCCTTCTGGTTAGCAGTCAAATGCCTTAGGCACTATGCCACCAGAGCTCCTAAGTAAAGTTCTGTCAAAACGCAGCCAGTCTCTTTCATTTACATACTGTTTATAGCTGCTTCACACTGCAATGCACAGGTGAGTAACAGAGACCATATGGCACAAAGCCATTGCTCTCAAGCCCACAAAGCCTGAAATATTTACTATGCGGCCCTTTACAGGAAAGGTTTGCCAGTCAGTCCCTAGTCTAACTGGCAACAGTGGACAAGTACAACGTGCTGATAGAACTGCCACATGGAAAAATAGCCTCAATCAAGAATTCTTCCATTTTTGAAAGAATCATTTTTATAAAATTCTACTAATGTAAAGGAAAAATTAAGAAGTTACCCCACTTCTCCCCTCTAAAAATACCTGAACATGTCTAGAAACCCTTTGCAACTTTTTATCCAATTATTTTCTTTTCCATTCTAGTCAGTTGTTTCTTTTACATACAACTTATGCACAATATAATTTATCAACTTTCAGTTTGCAATTCGATGAGTTTTGACATATCTACACAATCATATAGACACCAAAACCATGATGTAAGCTTCTTTAAAAAAAAAATCTCCATCAGGTCGAATCCGCCTCCTGGCAACCCCCTGTGAGTCGAGTAGAAGCGCTCCACAGGGTTTCCAAGAGCTATTCTTTTTCTTTTTTTGGGGGGGGGGGCGGGGGGAGGGATATATCACTAGTACTTTCTTCCGAGGTCAATCTGGGTGGATTCAAACATCCAACCTTTGGGTCAGCGGCCAAACATACTATCCATTTGCACTTGCACTGCCCAGGGACTCACATAAACGTTTCCCTGTTGTTGCTGTTAGGCGCTGCTGTGTCAATTTCCAACACATAATGACCCCATGTGACAGCAGAACTGGCCCCCAGTTTTCGAGGCTGTAATCTGTGGGAGCAGATCACCGGGTCTTTCTCCCACTGAGCTGCTGGGCGGGCCCAAACAGCTAACCTTTCTATCACCTCAGAAGGTTCCTCGTGCCTTGTTGTTGTCCATTCCTTGCCCACAGCCCCTGGCTGCACAGCTCCTGATGTGTCTTCTATCAAGGTGAGCTGGATTTCTTACTGGCCTTCACTCCATGCACTACCTGGGTAACAGTGGCTCGATGACTTAGTGCTAATTCTTGGGCTCCTCATCTGTGTGTGAACAGGCCTCCTTTACAGCCCACCCCACGTCCACTACAACTGCAGCTGACTTCATCAGTCACGCTGCTAGGCTTCTGGCTACATTTGGTTTGCAGAAAGGTACGACGGCTACCAACGGTATCTGAAAACTGGATGAGAAGACGTCGCTGGCTCCTTCAGGGCTAGAGCTTCTGCATCATGTCAGAGCTACTGGAGGTCCCCTGCCTTATCAGCAGAAGATGAAAAAGGGAGGAAACTGCCCAAAAACCTAAATCCCAAGCATCTCTGGAGATAAAAAATAGCCAGGGAACAAACTTGGCCTTAAGAAATACTGCATAAGAAGTGTATGTGAGCTGCTACATGGAAAGTGAGTTTGCTCTGAAAACTTTCACTCAAATCACAATAAAAATGTTTAAAGAAAGAAGAGAAATACTGTGTAAGGAAGGTTTCTCTACCCTGGTCAGGGCTGTGGCCATAAGCAGCTCATTGCTACGGCTTCCCTGCTCTCCTTGGAAGCCATGGGAGAGCCAAACACCTGATAAAGATCCAAAGACTGCGACGCGGGAAGCTCCATTAAGAACTGATGAAATGGAACAACTGGTTATGAGGACGGCCACACGGCTGTCCATTTCTTAGGGTGCCAAGCTACGTGAACAGTGATGCAAAACACAATTTAATGAAGTTCGAGCGCTCCACCCTTTGGGCAGAGCTGGTCTGCACATCCCTGGGGAGATACCAAATCCACAGACCGTACAGCAACAGGTCCCCGGCCCAGGTTCCTTACAGGAAGCGACAACAGGGAAGCAGAAGGGAAGGGACTACTTTGCTTCAGAAGCAAATTCAACCATCTTGCTAGTAACCAGTATCTTCTAAGACGTGTGTCACTCTGAATGACCCAAGAAACAACCACACTTGGGGCTTTCACTATGTAGGTAAAATATGCATCACTTAATCAAATTTGGAAATAGCAGACATCTCTCTGCTATGCTCATCCTAGGAAGTGAAAATAGGAGGGCTTCAGCTTAAGGATTCAAGTGACCCAACAAACAGCAGGCAAATGGGCTGCCCCCTGTGAGTTTTCTGAGCTGATGAGAAAGGCATCTATCTGCTCAGCTGAAGATGATAAACCAGTAAACTCCAGCTCCCCAAGCTGCAGTATCACAATCCTACCCTGCCTGTCCCCTGCAGACTGGACAGTGTCCACCCACTGTGACAGGGACCCAACATCCCTGCCCCCCAGCTGCTGAAGTAAGCTGAGACAGAAGCCAACAGGAGCCCCAGGTGAGGGCAGGGGAAGGGCAGAAGTCAGTACCGTCTGGAAGCATTTTTGTTGTTATGTGCCATCGAGTCGGTCCTGACTCATAGCGATCCCTCCTTGGGTTTCCGAGGCAGTATCACTACAGAAGTAGGATTACCCAACCTTCCTTCCGAGGAGTGGCTGGTGGGTTTGAACCGCCAGCCTTCTGGTTAGCAGTCAAGTGCTTTTAGCCACTATGCTAGGAGGTACTAAATAGC
>NW_006922168.1:351518-361854 GCF_000298275.1 Orycteropus afer afer
GTCTGAGGTGGTCCCTACAGCCCTGGCTGGCTTCCGGCCTGACAGCTGCTTCAGAGCCAGCACTGCCCAGGAGAAAGCAAGACAGTGTGCGAGTGAGCTGCCCCTCACCTCTGCTCCACCAGACCCTCTGAGATTTCCAGAGAGAAAGTGCTGTCTAGGCAACCCTCCGGCAGCATGGCTGTCACCGTTTCAAAGTGCCTTTTCCAATCCGCCAGGCTGCGTAATAAGGAAGTCCCTGCTTTAACAGTTCCCAGAGCGCCCACATGTGTGATGTCTCAATGAACCTCCCCATGAGCCCAAGGGATGAAGCCAGTTCACCATCACGTTCAGCTTGCTACAGAGGAAACCAATGTTCAGAGAGTGGCCTCCCCCAGCCCACACTGGGTGCCCCAATCCTGGCCGGGCCTAAGGCAATCAAGGAAGAAATGAATGGGTGCAAAGGTGACAATTACATACACTCATCAGAGGCCTTCTAATACTGGTTACACTCGAGGTTTGAGGCTCTGTGCCAAGCCCTGGGGAAATGGCCTAAGAAATACTCACAGTTCAAGTACTTGAAGATGAAAGGATTATGAACAAAGGGAGAAGACGGTGACCAAACCCATTTTACAGGCCAGAAGAGGCAGCAAATGGAGGATGGGCCTGGGGCCTAGACTCAGCTCTCCCACTTATCAGCTGTGTCACCTTGTGCAAGTTACTTAACCAGCCTGTGCCCTAGTTTTTCATCTACAAAATGCAGAGGATAACAATACTTACCTCATGGGGTTATCTGGATGATGAAATGTGTTAAAATTTATAAATGAGTTAATATTCTTCAGGCACTTACAAATAGTCATGCCAGGTACATAGTTAGTGCCATTTCAGTGTTTGTGAAAACAAAAATTTAAAGTTTTTATCAAATCAGAAGAAAAAAAGACTCAGAGCCGTTTTCAGTAACTTGCTCAAGTCACGCGGCTAACATGAGGCAGGGCCAGGACAGAAAATCATTCTGGAAAATTCTGAATGAGTGCACAGAACCCCTTGTGGGCTAGGGATTTGCAGGTTGACGGCAAGAATCTGAGACTGTCAACAGATGCCCACCCCTGCGCCACCCACATGATCGGGTGTGGGTCAGCCCATCGTGGACAACAGGGTCACACTGGCTGAGCTTTGCAAGTAGACCACCCAGCTCCTCTGTGAATGGGGAGCGGGGGAGTGTGCTGGATGTGCTCGGATACAAGGAGGGTGGAGCAAACCCAGTCAGCTGCTCCATCAAGGCCCGTCGCCCGGGACAGGGACCAGGCTTGTCAGGCCACACTGACAGCCTTTTTTTTTTTTTTTTAATAACAGCCTTATTGAGACATAATTCACATACCATACAATTAACCCGTTTAAAGTCCACAAGTCAATGGCTTTCAGTACATTCTCAGAGTTGTGCAACCTCACCACAATGTTAGAATGTTTCCAACCCCCTTCCCCACAAATGATGTACTTAGGTGTCTGGCGTCCACTGTAGACTCCTCGTGACCCCACGTGACAAAACATTCGGTTTTCTGGGCTGTCATCTTTATAGGGGCAGATCACTAGGTCTTTCTCCTGCAAAGCCACTGGGGGAAGTATGAACCGCCCACCTTTCACTTAATAGCAGAGCACTTAACCGTTGTACTACCAGGGCTCCTTCCATACCCAATAGCCAAAACCCAAAGCCAAAGCCATCAAGTCAATTTTGCCCCATTCTGACCCTATAGGACAGAGCAGAACTGTCCCACAGGGTTTCCAGGGCTGCAAGTCTCTACAGAGTAGCTGTTGAGTTTGAACCATCGACCTTTTGGTTAGCAGCCGAAAGCTTTAACCATGACACCACCAGCACTAATAGCAGTCGCCAAACCCCACCCTCCCCCAGCCCTAGGCAACCACCCATCTACTTGATGTCTCTGTGGACTTGCCTCTTCTGGACGTTTCACATTGACAGCCACAACAGACGGTCTTTTGAGATTGGCCTCTTTCATTCAGTATAATGTCACATTTCATTAAAGCCTCCCTAACACAGTCTAAATGCCACTTCCTGTGCCACGCCCTCTTGGCTTCCCACTGTAGTTGGGATGAAATCCATTGCCAACAAGTCCAGTGTGGTCTGTCTGTCTCCTGCCGACCTCCTCCAATTCATTTCATGCCACTTGCTCCCCAGCGACGATGCTCCAGTCACACACATCTTACTTGGTTCTCCAAAAATCCCAAGCTCCCTTGCACCTAAGGGCCTCTGCCCATGACGTTCCTTCTGACCACAGTGGTCTTGCCTCCTCGTCCATCAGTCTTAGCTCAAACTGGCAGGGAGGGCTCAGCTAGTAACATAAAGTAGCCCAGCAATCACTGGTATTTTCTGTATATCGTCCCTTTCTGCTGAAGTGCCTCTGGATGGACTCGAACTCCCAATCTTTCAGCCATCATCCAAGCGCATCAACTGTTTGCACCATGACTTACTGTGGTTCAAAAGAGAGCTAGTGTTCTGTGATACAACACTCAAAATATAAACGAGAATTGGGGAAAATTAATATATAAAATTACACATGTAATGTGTAATGGCCAGCAGTTAAACGTCACTTACAACAAGCCAGCTCTTTTTCTAAAACTTAAACAAAACTAAAACCAAACTAACTGCTGTGCAGTGGGATCCGACTCATAGTGAACCCTGCTTGGGTTTCCGAGGCGGTATCTTTGCAGAAGTAGATTGCCCAACTTTCCTTCCAAGGTGTGGCTGGTTGGTTTGAACCACCAGCCTTCTGGTTAGTAGTCAAATGCCTTACGCATTAGCCCATATAAATTCTTTAATCGTTCTAACACCCCCACAAGGTGTTACACAGTCATCCCCACTTTGGAGATGAAGCACTGAGGCAGGGAACGGGAGGAGATTTCCGCCGGGCCACCCACAGCCAGGAGGCCCAGCAGCCAGAGATCGGGGCCACAGTCTTTGTGCTGTATCTCCATCCTTCAACACAGAACGTTGACGAAGGCCCCCTGAACTGAGCTGATGAAAGTGCATTTTGACGTAACAGAGGATTACGCAAGTTGTTTCGTTAAGCTGACTTAGCTCACTGTCTATGGTTGTCATCTGAAATTTGAACACCAATGGAAATACAAATGGCTCTCCCACCCAGATGGGTCAGACTAGAAAACACTTATAAATGAAAGATTAAAAAAAAAAAAAAAAACAGTAGGCAAGGAGCTGTTATAGACAGAATTCCAGGCAGGATCCCTTTCTAGCTCTCACACTTCTGAATATGGTTCTACAAACTGGCTCTTCAGGCCGGTGGTGACAATAAACCAAACCAAACCCATGACCATCAAGTTGATTATGACTCATAGAGACCCTGTAGGACAGAGAAGAACTGCCTTATAAGGTTTCCAAGGCTACAAATCTCTATAAAAGCAGATTGCCTCATCTTTCTCCCATGGAGCAGCTGGTGGGTATGAACCGCCAACCTTTCAGTTAGCAACTGAATCCTTAACCACTGCTCCACCAGGGATCCTAGTGGTGACAATAAGAGGGTAATATTGGGTGTGGGAGTGGGGAAGGGAGAGTATACTACCAACCAGAAGGTACACACATATTAACTTGGGTGAAAGGAATGGCAATAAATGAATAAATAAAAGGGTAATTGTACCACATGAAACTGACTTCAAGGACTGAAAAAACAAAACCAAACTCATTGCCATCGAGTGGAATCCAACTCATAATGACCCCCATTGGGTTTCCAAGGTGGTTTGAGTTTTAAATCTTTATGGAAGTAGATTGCCCAATTTTCCTTCCGTGGAGTGGCTGGTGGGTTTGAACCGCCAACCTTCTGGTTAGCAGTCAAATGCCTTAGGCACTATTCCACCAGAGCTCCTTTAAAGGACTAAAGACCTGTGGAATTCATGGAACCCTCTAACTTGTATTTCCCAAATTTATTTTTTTAAAAAAACTTTACCTTAGAAAAAGCCAAGTTATTCCTTTTGGGACCAAATAAAAATATGGAACTTTAGACTGTACCCTTCAAGCTTTGTCTGCCATTAGAATCCCAAAAAAAAGACAAAGGCAGAGAAAGGCAACACTACAAAAAAAGAGAGAAGTGCCTCATCAGTGCAGGTCGACGCCTTCCCAGACATCCTACGGGTCACAGAGACAGAATACCTGTCTGCTACTTACAGAGCAGAGAACAGCCCAGCTCCCTCAGCACATGTTCCGACACGTGTCCAACCACACAAGCAAAGGAAGCGCCTGCCCTCCACGCTCAAGCGTAAGCAGCAACGCTGGCAAAACCCGGAGACACCTAAGACCTGAAGGCTGACTACCATCTAGGGCCCAGGCTCTGCCAATGGAAGAGCTGAGCACTTCCCAAAAACAAAGAAAGTCTGCGGGGCCTGGGAAAGAAGGAGTGAGCGAAAGACAGCCCTGACCACTCTCCTCCACTCATGTTTTATTGTTTTTCACAAAAAGGACGAAAATGAGGGAGTGAAGCTGTAAGAAGAGTTAGCTGAAGGGAGAACAAGCAATTCAGGAATGCAGGGGACAGGTAGCCAACACCAAAGAGAAAGGAACCGTGGGGAGAAGAAACGCAGATTAGATGGCTATGCTGTTTCCATTTACAGGCCCCGTAATCTTGACAATCACAACCCAGACCCATCCCTAAATACAACAAGGGCTACTGAATCTCTCTCCAGGAACCTCCTGCGCCCTCCTCCCCACACACTCCCGGAACTCAGCGATTTGATGGGAATCATCTCCATCCTTCCACTGGCCTGTTTCTTGTCTCAGAGGTGTGGCCCTACCCAGAAAATGTTTGCTTGTTTTTCTTTTTCACTTTGGAGTGCTAAAAAAATAACACTTTCCCCAAAACAAAGAGTTAATTCCATCCGGGCCAACTTAGATGTATTTACTTAGTTGGCAAAGAGGCGAGACCTAAAGGCTGCTATACAGAACTTTCCTATGGAGAGTCACAGATGCACGCAGGGATCGACAACTGGACAAGACGTCTTATTCGTGGGATCACCTCAACCGTTTTTCAGTCATTGTGTTAGTTTTCTAAAGTTGCTGTAACAAATGACCACAAACCCACTGGTTTCTGAAACAGAAATGTATGGTCTCACAGTTCCGATGGCTAGAAGGCCCAATCAACATGCTGGCCGGGCCATGCTTCCTCTGAAGTCTCCAGGGCAAAGCCATTCTCATCCAGCTTCTGGTAAGCCCAGGCGTTCCTTGGCTTGTAGACGCATCTTCACAGTGGTGTCCTTCTCCATCTTTTCTGTGTCTCTTCTCTAAGAACATCACTCAGACTGAACTAGGGCCCTCCCTCCTCCAGACTGATTTCATATCAATGTAACTGATAGAATCTTCTGAGACTTTACTCCAAACAAGGACATGTTCACAGGTACTAGGGGTCAGGCCTTCGAAGTATCTCTTTGTGAGAGGGTGACACAATTCAACCTGTAATAGTCACCCAAAACATATGGCAAATGAAGGCCATGGTCCGATTCCTAAAAGGTAGCCCTTTGAAGTGATTATGCATGAGGGATATGCCTTGATAGAAAAGTCACAAGTCTGGAAAGAGTCTTCTACTGAAGATAAGTATTCAATGCAAAATTTAGACACTATTAAGTGTCAAAAACAACAGATGAATATACAGAAGTGACCCGGAATAATGGTGTAAACTCAGGTCTCAGAATTTGATCCTAGAAGGAACACAGGCAATGCTAGGGACATGCCCACCTCAAGTCTTTATACTAGATGTTTACCCGCCTACAAAATTCTTCAGCCAGATCTCTGTATGTCTTCCTGTGAAATGGAGGACCTAATTTTACCCTAAGTAAGGTGACCTTTAAGGAGGTCTTCTGGGACTGTGCTTAAAGCATAAGGCTGCTAACCAAAAGGTTGGTGGGTTCCAACTCACCAGCCGCTCTGCAGGAGAAAGATGAGACAGTCTGCTTCCATAAACATTTACAGCTTTGTAAACCCTATGGGGGTCACTATGAGTCAGAGTCGACTCAGGGGCAGTGGAAGAGATGACCTTTGTCGTTCATTCCTGAGAAATAACCCTTGGAGTAATTACGGTGCCTTGATCTGGGAATTCCAGGCCAAACCTGAGGAATTATGCTGGTGAGTGCAGGCTGGCCAGACCAGAACAGACTTATCTAGAAGGTTGATGTCAACTAGCCTAAAGAGGCATGATTTAACCTATCATGTAGGACTGACCAATAAAAGCCTGGAACACAAAGGCTTCCTGATTGATGAAGGGAAGGTGACATACCCACTCTGAGACACATTGAGAACCTTCCCAGATCTCTCCCATGATTCTCCTTATGACAATCCTGATTTACATCCTTTTACTATAATAAAACCAGTAGTCATATGTATAATATCTTCTGTGAGTTCTATGAGTTGTTTCAACAAATTAATAAATCCAAGGATGGAGTCCTCTTAACTTGTGAGATCTGCCCTAACTCGGGGGGTGGTGGTGGATAGAGTCAGAGAGAGAGAGAGAGAGAGAGAGAGAGAGAAAGAGTTCTGCATGGGCAGCTAGTGTCAGAAATTAGAGAGAAGTGGGAAGGTGGAGACTGAGTCAATCTCTACATTTGGGAGACTAGATCCATGATGATCCTTGTCTATAAAGCTATTATCACAGTGACTTTTCCAGGACCTTACAGTCTCTGCTCAAATGTCATCTCTCAGACAGGCATTCACCATCCAATCTGAAAAGCTCATCTATGTGTCCCCCTCAGTGCTGTCATATCACCACCACATTTTCTTGTTGAGACATCAAAATCTGAAATTACTTGTCTGCTAGGCTAATTGCTTCCTGTCTGTCTCCTCCCTCTAAAATATCTACATCAGAAGAGTTAAGGATATCATCTGTCTTATTATCTGTAGAACCTCAGCTCTTAGAACAGATTCTTGCCCACAGAAGGCACCATGTAATTAACTGTTGAATGAATGAAGAATGAATAGATCCGCACACACCAATAAATATGGGGACATTGTGGGAGAATAAAAATACATTGGAGATAGAGTCAGAGAAGCTGCATTCTAAGACCCAGCGATGGCTTAATTTCCTATGAGTACAGACCACTGATACCTCAGTCTTAAACTAACATTACATGAGGGACCATGTTTGGCATACTTTGCAAATCATGAAATACAACATTACTTCTATTAAAGACATTTTAAGTCTAATTATCATTTTGTCTTAAATGAAGAAAATTCATTAGATTCAAGCCTTAAATAAGTCAGATGATCTGGCCTTGGTAAGCTAGTCTCTTAAATGCAGTGACAATTTGTTTACAATTGTAGCAGAAAGTACAGGGTAAAGACCCAGGTTCAAGTACCCACTCTACCATTCAACTTCTTAAAGTCTTACTCTCTCTAATGTACATGAATAACAGTGTTCCCTCCACAGGTCTCACAGTAGTTCTGTGAAGATACAAATGTAATATTATTCATGCTACTGCAGGTTAGACTAATTTACCCACCTCAGCGTAGGTTAGGATTTTGGCTCCAAAGGTCCCATGGGCAGCAGTGGGAAAAGCCATATCCTAACACCAGAGGGGCAATGGCATGAGACCCATGCCATTAGCAACCATAGGCAACCCTTCCACATAAAGCCTTCCACCGCCAGCCACACGTTTTTATGCTATCAGATTTTATAAAACATATAATTCACATACCATAAAAGTCACCTTTTTAAGTGTCCAATTCAGTGTTTTTTCATTTATTCACCAACTATCACTACTGTCTAATTCTACAACTTTTCCACAACCCCAAAGAGAAGCCTAGTACCCATTAACAGTAACTCCTCACCTTACCTTCCCTCAGCCTCTGGCAACCACTAACCTACTTTCTGTCCCTATGGATTTCCTATTCCAGTCATTTCCAACAAAAAGAATCCTACTGTAGGTAGCCTTTTATGTCTGGTTTATTTCACTTAATATTTTCAAAGTTCATTCATGTTGTAATATGTATCACCACTTTTAAGGATGAGTAATATTCCACTGTATGGATATGCCATAAATTCCAGAACACTTAATTGTGCTCATGAGGAACGTGTACATAGACCAAGAGGCACTCACTCCAACAGAACAAGATTATACTACATGGTTGAAAATCAGGAAAGGTATAAGGGTTGTATCCTTTCACCATACTTATTCAATCTGCATGCTGAGCAAATAATCCTAGAAGCTGGACTACAGGAAGAAGAACGTGGCATCAGGATTGGAGGAAGACTCATTAACAACCTACGATACACAGATGACACAACTTTGCTTGCTGAAAGTGAGGATAACTCAAATCACGTACTGATGAAGATCAAAGACTACAATCTTCCTTATGGATTACAACTCAATGTAAAGAAAACGAAAATCCTCACAACTGGAACAATAAGCATCATCACAATAAATGAAGAAAAGATTGAAGTTGTCAAAAATTCTGTATCTCTTGGATCCACAATCAGCTCCCACGCAAGCAGCAGTCAAGAATCAGATGGCACAATGCACCAGGCAGATCTGCTGCAAAAGACCTCTTGAAAGTGTTAAAAGAGCAAAGGTGTCACTTTGAAGACTGAAGCGCACCCAGCCCAAGCCATGGTATTTTCAATCACCTCATATGCATGAGAGCAAGATAATGGATAAGGAAGACCAAAAAAAGAATTTATGCATTTGAATTGTGGCGTTGCCACAAACACTGGATGGACCACGGCCTGCCAGAAGAACAAACAAGTATGTCTCAGAAGAGGTACAGCTGGAATGCTCCTTAGAAGCAAGAACGGCCAGACTTCATCTCAAGTACTTGGTCACATTATCAGAGGAAACAGTCCCTGGAGAAGGACATCATGCTTGGGAAAGTAGACGGTCAGTGAGAAAGGGGAAGACCCTCAGCGAGATGGACTGACACAGTGGCCGCAACGATGGGCTCAGGTGTGGCAAGGATGGCACTTAACCAGCAGGTGCTTTGGTCTGTTGTACATGGGCCACTAGGAGTCGGGGCCGACTAAGCAGCACCTAACAACCACATGGGCGGATATACCACGTTTTTAGTCCATTCATCAGTTGATGGTCACTTGGGTTATTTCCACTTTGGGGTTACTATGAATATTTCAGCTATGAACACAGCAAAGAAGTTTTCATGTGGACACAGACTTTCAAATCTCTTGGGTAGTTTCACCCAGGAGTGACCCTGCTGGGTCACATGGTAACTCTATAGTTAACTTCCTGAGGCTCCACCAGACTGTTTTCCACAGCAGCTGGACCGTTTTATATTCCCACCAGAAATTTATGAGGGTTCCAATTTCTCCACATCTTTGTCAACATTTGTTATTATCCATCTTCTTTAGTACACCCATCCTAGAGGGGTGAAGTTGGACTGGGCTATCAGACTTTAACTTCCATCCTCAGAAGCAGAAATTAAATGCCAGATAGCAGGGGAGAAAATCCGGCTTACTCCAAGGCACTATTCCCAAATTTCTGTCATCCAAGTACCATGATGATGTCACATCGGGGGGTCATTTCTACTATTACTCACTGCATTTTAATAAATCAATTGAATTTCTGATGTCATTAAATTCATATTTTTTTTAATTCTTTAAATCATTATTATCAATAACTGTTACTTGCCATAAGTAGAAAGTATCCCCAGTGTAATGTAATGAAAACAAAGCACAGTTGGCTGGATGTAACTCTCTCCCAAGCCTGCTTCTTCATGTTACAAAAGAAATCTGCAAGTGACAGGTGTTGAAGAAATGCTAGCTACAAACACATTCTTGCCTTGACCTGGTCAGACAGCTTAAGTAGGAAGATGATAACACAGTGAGGGCAAGTCCATGAGCCTTCTAAAATTATCTCTCAGACTATCACACACTCCTCACTTTGAAGACCCTGCCGGAACGTTTCAGGAAATACCATTCCTGAAAGAGAAGGTCAAGAATGAGTTCCACAGGGATAATCCTACAGAGAGGTTTAAAGGACAACTCCCTGACCAGCTCTCACATTGTAGTAACCCACTACACAGGCTGAGGTGGGTCTCTTCTTCGTGTTAATAGATTGTGTTCAGCCAATTTCCAATAAGGCTGCCTATACTCTAGCTGCAAGCACCTGGCCCTTCAAGTTTCAACAAAAACAGCTTTCAGAGCAAATACACGTAACACAAATTAAAATAAAGAGCACCTGCCCTGGCAGGCAAGTCCAGACAGCACAGTCCGTAACGTGACAGATGCCTGGATGGGCCCCATTGACGGAGCGCCCCGAGTGCAATAAAACCTACAAAGCTCTGATTGTGCTAAATCCACTCCAGCCACCCTCACCCAGCCTGACACACACATGCTGTGTACACAAG
>NW_006922168.1:362739-366241 GCF_000298275.1 Orycteropus afer afer
TCTGTAACTCCCTAGAGTTCCTGCTAACTGACTGCAATCCACTCCATTCCTACAACAGAAGCCTTCCTTTCTCATTGTGCAACTTCCAGACGACTGGACTTCAGGTCCTACAGGCTATCAATGAGCCTTCACAGAAGGCCTGCTGGTCCCAGCAGCATGGTGACCATGGAGGAAGAGGCAAGAAAACAAAAATTTATGAAATGCTTAAAATATATCTACTATTCTTTATTTAATTCACACACACACAAAAGCCTCTTTGTTATCACCATGTACAAACGAAACATAAAATTTAGTAACTCGCTCAAAGTCACAGGTCTAACAACAAATGGTCCAACAGGAGCCAGAACCTCATCCTGCAGAGTTGGACAAGTTAATCAAATGGCAAGGAACAGGGAGAAGTTGAACTAGGCCCCAGATGGACAAAATGTCAAAAAGAACACAGGGGTTTGTGTTTACTGACCATGCATGTTCTATGTGCTCAGCACAGGACTGATGCGTTTGACAAACATCCTTTCATCTCTTCTTCACATCAGCTCTTTGAAGCAGGCTCTAAATTATCCCCAATAGTGTATATTAGTCAGAGTTCTCCAGACAGATCGACCAGTAAGAGACACACACACACCCAGATAATATATATGTGCACACACATACAGCTTATACATGCACATATATATGTATGTATGTGAATATCTATCTAATGTTATATACATACATATGTGAATATATGATATATAGCATGTGTGTGTATATAATATGTATGTGTGTATTATACATTATATACATGTGTGTGCATACACAGTATATATGTTTTGGTTACCTGGTGCCCCTCTAACAGAAATACCACAAATGGGGAGCTTTAACAAACAGGAGCTTAGTCTCCTACAGTTTTGGAGGTTAGAAGTCTGAGTTCAAAGTGCTAACTCTGGGGACCAGATGAAAGCCCCTCAGTTTTGGGCTTCACCTCTGCCTCTTGCTCCTGGCCCACTGAAGCTGGAGGCTTCTCTTAACTCAGGCAGCTGCTGGCTGCTGAGGCTGACAAACCCAAGGTAGACAAATAAAATGGCACAGTCCCAAGATTACCAAACAACATAGCAGGTCACTAGTTCAAGTCCAGACATGGTCTCAAGATCAGCAGGCAATAAGGCAGTGGCTGAATGAAAACTCAGCTACATGCAGGGTTCAAGCATGCCAAAAAGCTCAGAGACCTTTCTCAAAACATCTTCTTATATACTGGAAGCAGACCATAGCCCTAAGGCAGCTATTCACCTGCTCTCAGCTGATTCCACCATGGAGTGGATTACCAGTCACATCATGGGGAATACTACATCCAGCTGCCCAGCCACTCAAAACCAGGCTCAGCCAAGTTGACACATAACCTTAACTACTACAGTACATAATATATGTGTGTTTCTATATATATTATATATGCAGAAACAAGACTGAGCAATCTACTTCTGTAAAGATTTACCACCTCAGAAACCCAGTGGGGATCACTATGAGTCAGAATTGACTCGATGGCAGTGGATTTTTTTTGTTTTATATATACGTACATACATATGTGTATATATATAGACACACACACACACACACATATATATGTATATATAATATAATAATGAATTTTTGCATTTCCAGTGCATATAAAAGTTATGTGGACACAACACTGTAGTGTATTAAGTGTGCAACAGCATTACAAAAAAGTTTAAAATATTGTGAGTGAGCACACGCTGTTGGAAAAATGGTACTGACACTTATTTGACGCGGGGTTGCCACCTTCAATCTGTAAGATATTCAACATCAGCAATGCACAATAAAGCGAGGCACACTCAAGTGAAGCGCCAAAAAATGAGGTATGTCTGCATATATATGTCCTGTTGATTCACAGCGCCCCTATAGGACAGAGGAGACCTGACCCACAAAGTTGCCAAGGCTGTAATCTTTACAGAAGCAGAATGCCACATCTTTCTCGCATGGAGTGTCTGGTGGGTTCAAATCACTGGTCTTTGGGTTAGCAACCAAGCCCTTTAAACCCTGCACCACACGGCTCCTATCTCCTTTCACACATGTAGAATTGGACACAGAGGGATCAAGAGAACTGCCGAGGATGACACAACTAGCAAGTGGTAGAACTGGTCTGGAGACACAGAGTCATGCAACTCGAGAACCCACCGTCTTCCCACAGCGAGTGAAGCTCAGATGGAGAAGCCAGGAAGAAGAGCACAGCCCCATTACAACACAGGCCTGGCACCTGGTCACCTCCACCCCAGGCACTATACTCCCGGCCAGCTCTCCCTCCCTTCCCTTCTCTAATTCAGCAAGTGTACTCATCAGCCAAGACCCAGTGACAAGCCCACCTCTGTGAAGCTTTCACCACATGGTCCCTCCCCAAGTGGAAGTGTTCCCTGCACCCACCCCGAATGCTACAGCCCTTGCAGTCCACCTGACCCATCTGGTCTGTGCAGACAAGCTTTAAGGTAGGAATGGCCATCTGGCCACCCTATGCCACCCCACTGACAATCAGTGCTGATTCTGCTGATGGGGCTGCTCTCTCTGGACCTCTCCCTTCTTCTCGGCTCCATCTATGCTACCCTAGAACCTGCACCCTCCAGTCAAAAGTCAGAGCCCCTAGGAGGGTTGAGGTTCTTCTTTATCTCTGGGCATCCCTGGGCTGAGCTGCTCTACTGTACCTTCAACAAATCCCAAGTGCTGTAGTCATTCCCTCACAACTACTTCTTCTTCCATACTAGGGAGCTCTGATGGCATAGTGGATAAGGCATTTAGCTGCTAATCAGAAGGTCAGTGGTTCAAACCCACCAGCTGCTCCACAGAAGGAAGATGGGTCGATCTACTTCCGTAAAGATTTACAGCCTCATAAACCCAGTTTCCAGAAAGAAGTTATTTCTTCATGCTAACCAAAATGACACCCACTGTCATCAAGTCTATTACAACTCACAATGACCCTATAGGACAGAGTGGAACTGCCCCATAAGGTTTCCAAGGTTGTAAATCTTTACCAAAGCAGACTGCCTCACCTTTCTCCACAGAGTGGCTGCTGACTTTTTCAATTAACAGCTGAGCACTTCACTACTGCACCACCAGTGTGCCTTTTATACATGCTAGGTGCCTAGTAAATAACTACTATTATCAACATTGATGGGAAAAATGTTTACTGCAGCAGCATCTTGGAGACCTCACCTCTCACACCTAGGAACTCACTGGTGAGCCCAAAGGCCCTGGGTAATTGATGCACTTGCAAATGCAGCAGTACCACCAGCAGAAGTAATCACGTTATAATCTTTAAAAAATAGAAAAGATATGGAGGGTTTTCAGAAATAGGTAAGACATTGAATGGGCAAAGGAGCAGAATCGAATCAGTGGAAGACAGAATTAGAAATATTGAAGGCAAATACCTGAACACTTACTTGGAAAGGGATCAATCAGAAAAAAGATCAAGACAAAATGAAGAAAGCCTAAGGTTCATGTGGGATACCATCAAAAGGAA
>NW_006922168.1:388864-392124 GCF_000298275.1 Orycteropus afer afer
AGAATGAACAAATCTGTCCTGGAAGAAGTGCAGCCGGAATGCTCCTTGGAAACGAGAATGGGCAGCCTTCGTCTCACCTACTTTGGTCATGTTGTCAGAAGGGGTCAGAAGAGTCCATTCCCTGGAGAAGAGTATCATGCTTGGTAAACCACAGTGTCAGCAAAAAAGGGGAAGCCCCCAACGAGATGGACTACACCGCGGCCACGATGATGGGCTCATGCATAGCAAGGATCGTGAGAATGGCACAGGACCACAGGGTTCCGTTCTGTGGCTATGAGTCAGAGCTGACTCAGTGGCACCTAACAACAACAACATGGACTCTAAGCATGACTTGACTTAGCAGCCAGACTCAGTCCAGACTGTTCAGAGAATATCCACTTGCTTAAGATGCGTGGTAGCACAGCTAACGGAAACAAAAAAGCTAAGCCAGCTGCCATCGAGTTGATTCTGAGTCAGAGCAATCCCACGTGTCACAGACTACAATCTTTACAGAAGCAAACTGCCAGGCCTTTCTTCCACGGTGCTGCTAGGTGGGTTTCAACTGCCAACCATTGGGTTAGTAGTCAAGCCCAAACCATTTGTACCACCCAGGGACTTCAAACAAACCTACAGCAGCTCAGGTATCTGGTGCCAGGAAGAAGATGGGGAAAGGATCTAGAGAATGGCACTAGGCAGAGCCATCTCCCAAGCAAGGGGAGCACAGTTCTGAAGGATACAACACAACCATGTAACACGCTAAGCCCTCCACAGGCTGGCCCTGGGCTTCCCAGCCAAGCTCCTGTCCTGCCTCTCCTTCTCCTGAACCCACGGCCCAGCCACACTGAGTTGGGTGTGTCCCTCATACACCGGCTGCCTCACACCTCCACGCCTCAGTATTTGCCCTTCTCCTGTCTGCAATGCTTCCCACCCCCAACCTGATCTGGCAAATCCTCCTCGGAGACTCAGCTGAAGCTTCTCGTTCATGAGGCCTTCTGTGAACAGGCTGCAGCACTGCTTCCAGACTAACACAGACTAGGAAGAAAGGCCTGGTGATCTACTTCCAGTATTAGCCAATGAAAACCCTACAGATCACAATGGCCCAGTCTTGCCAGGTGTCAGGGCCTGACGTGACAGCAGCCAACAACAGCAGCAACAACAACGGACCCACCACACACCACCTCCCACCTAGCAAGGTGAGTTGGCCCTCCCTTTGCCAGCTCTCACCATGTATTTTTTCACTTCTGTGTCTCTCTGGCATAATGCCTAAGGCATTTGACTGCTAACCAGAAGGCTGGCAGTTCAATCCTACCAACCACTCCTCGGAAAGAAGGCTGGACATCTAATTCTGTAGTGATACCACCTCGGAAACCCAAGGTGGGGTCGTGATGAGTCGGATCCAACTCCACGGCAGTGGTTGCGTTTTTGCATTTTGTGTCTGTCTCTCAAGGAGCTGGTGCAGTGGTTAAGGCATCTGGCTACTAACAGAAAGGTTGGCAGTTCAAACCCATCAGCCTCTTCACTGGAGAATGATGAGGCATCTTTCTTCCATAAAGACTGACAGCCTTGGAAACCCTATGGAACCATTCTACTCCATCCTATAAGGTCGCTATGAGTCAGAATTAACTCCACGACAGTGGGTCTGGTTTATGGTATGTCTGGCTCTCTCTGATAAGCAAGGTTACTTAATGGCCCGAGGTGTGACACTCATGCCTGGGCCAACACTGGGACCAGAGCCTGTACTTCTTAGGGTCTTGGTTAGTGCACAAAGAAACTGCATGTCTTCTTTTTATAGCACCACCTCTGAAAAGCCTTAGACATGAAGAAACCATAATTACCCATGAATGTCCTTTGACTGAGAACTCCCTGTGTGTAAGAGACTTAGGTTTCCCTGAAAGCTGAATGTTTTAGAAGTCCTTTTGGGTTTTCCCCTATAAAATTATCTTGACACCTCGCCATGGTTCAAGGCCCATGAAGCAGCTATAACTTTGCAGTTGGAAAAAACATTATGGTGTGAAAGAAGAAACTCTATCTGCCAAGACACTAAACGGACTGCTAAAGAAATCATGAAAATGCGGTGGTGGACTCCATCCAGGCAGCGGCACGCTCTCCGAGAGCCTGAGATCATTGTCACAAACAACATTTCCTGAATCCTACATGTTACGACATTCTTTTCCAGGAGGACAAAATTGAAAGGGGGAGGAATACAGTCCTTGTTGGCTTTTCATGCAGCTAAACTCAAGACCTTTCACCACTTGGACCCATCCTCAGGGCATCCAAGTTGCAGGTCAATGGAAGGGGAAAAGTCAGAAGCCAGAGCAGGAGAGGAATTCGGTGGAGACTGACTCCTCTCCCTTTGCTTTTGTTCCATTTTGTTTTCAGCGTGAGGCACCTGAGAGTTTGAGACGTGACAGCCTCCATGGCCAGCAGCAGAGGCTGGATTCAGAGGGAGGGTCTGGCTGGAGAAACGTCCGCCAGGCCTTGGGAAGGGGGCCTGGGTCACGCACCAGCTGTCCCTCCACAAGTCCCAAGAGAGTTCTGAAGCCGAAGACCCCTGAAGATACCCAAGGAGAGAAAACTCTGCTGTCACAGCCCACAGCAGAAAGAGAGGTTAAATCGCTTCCGTACTTCACATAAACACAGATCTTTTGGTCCGGTTAGGAATGTGTGAGTCAAATAAGGCTGACGATGGTGACCGCACACGGAGCCCCTGCTAGACGCTGCGGAGGGGCGCCTTGGCCAGCAACGAAACCATGTGGGGCCTTCAGGGACAGGCCTCTGCTCCCACATTTCAGTCACAAAGGTTCTTTCACGTGGGATTCTCAGTTTTTTCTGTTCAAGAGGAAGCACCTGGAAGAGACCTGAAAATTAAAAACGGGTCCCAGCGTAACCTGCAGCTCACTGTAACTGTACATGGTCGGCTCCCGGCCCCCAGACTCGTTGCACACCTGTTAAGACGAACTCTGGACTTCACCGACTCCAGACGTGCTGACTGCAGTGGGCATGGTGGGGGAGGAATCGGGCAAACGCATCAAAGAGTGACTGGGATTCCAGAGAGGTCGTTTTGGGAGAAGAAAACATCCCCTCTGCTGACTGTCAGCAACGACAAACAGTGTTAAGAGCCACACAGGGCCTAGGGCCACCTCAATTCATGGCAAGGGTGGGGTGGGGCAGCAGTTGCCATAGATTCAATTTCAAGTCATGGTCACCCCACATTCCAGAGGCTTTTCCTGGCTGCAATCTTTATGGAGGCAGACTGCCAGCCCTTCTTCCACAGTCCTGCC
>NW_006922168.1:392224-406109 GCF_000298275.1 Orycteropus afer afer
ATACCCAAGGAGAGAAAACTCTGCTGTCACAGCCCACAGCAGAAAGAGAGGTTAAATCGCTTCCGTACTTCACATAAACACAGATCTTTTGGTCCAGTTAGGAATGTGTGAGTCAAATAAGGCTGACGATGGTGACCGCACACGGAGCCCCTGCTAGACGCTGCGGAGGGGTGCCTTGGCCAGCAACGAAACCATGTGGGGCCTTCAGGGACAGGCCTCTGCTCCCACATTTCAGTCACAAAGGTTCTTTCATGTGGGATTCTCAGTTTTTTCTGTTCAAGAGGAAGCACCTGGAAGAGACCTGAAAATTAAAATGGGTCCCAGCGTAACCTGCAGCTCACTGTAACTGTACATGGTCAGCTCCCGGCCCCCAGACTCGTTGCACGCCTGTTAAGACGAACTCTGGACTTCACCGACTCCAGACGTGCTGACTGCAGTGGGCATGGTGGGGGAGGAATCAGGCAAACGCATCAAAGAGTGACTGGGATTCCAGAGAGGTCGTCTTGGGAGAAGAAAACATCCCCTCTGCTGACTGTCAGCAACAACAAACAGTGTTAAGAGCCACACAGGGCCTAGGGCCACCTCAATTCATGGCAAGGGTGGGGTGGGGCAGCAGTTGCCATAGATTCGATTCCAAGTCATGGTCACCCCACATTCCAGAGGCTTTTCCTGGCTGCAATCTTTACGGAGGCAGACTGCCAGCCCTTCTTCCACAGTCCTGCTGGGTGGGTTCCACCTGCCAACCTTTAGGATTAGTAGTTGACTGCAACCTGTTTGCTTCACCTGGGACCCATGGACACAGGAATAAAAAAGAAAATTCAAAAAGATGTACACACACCATCTACTGAGCCCTTAGGTATCCCATACCATGAGGTAGGGCTAACTCCCAGAGTCTCGTTAACCCTCATACCCAGGGGTGGTTTACCCACTAAGAAGGTAAGAAAGGCTTCCTTGTGCTTACTAATCTGTGGTGAATAGTTTCACGTTTTTCACACCCAGTGAACAATTTCACAAGGGGATGTGGTGAGAAACACGTGAAACCATTCAGCGCCGATTAGTAAATAAACACAGGTAAGCCCGTGCTTACCTTGCTCACTGGGTATGCCTCCTTGTCTGGGATGATAAATTTGAAATGAGGCTTTGATTCTGTAGGAAGGTGCCTGTGAGGTTGAGAGAGAGGGACCAATGCCAGTCATACCTAGAAGCAGAATCTTTGATGTGATGGAAAAATGTGAACTTTTCCACCACGGACTAGTAAGTAAGCACAAAGTAAGCCCGTGCTTACCATGCTCACTGGGTGATCCGGCACTGCTCATAACAACCACATACTGAATTCTCATGCGTGTCTGCAGACGGGGAAGCCGGAAGGGCTGCGCACTCCAGGTGACTCCCAGGAAGTGGTGGAGTGAGGGTTCATGGGAGTGAGGGCGCCCATCAGGGTTTCTGCTCACCCGCCTGTGCCTGGCCCGCACCAGGCCAGGCTGCAGAGCTGGAGGACAACGTCTCAGGCAAGTGAAGGCTTGGGGAGGGAGAGCAGCTCAGGGCAGGACGGATCCTAGGGAAACAGCTGTCTCTCTGGCACACGCTCAATCGGCTCTCTTGTGAGCAGCTAATGAATGAAGGAGCGTAGAATTTAAATCTGGAATCCGGAACCCATACCAAACACTGCATGAGCATGTCCCATTTTGTGTAAGAGGAGACATTAAAAAAAAAAAAAAGTTGCCGCTGAGTCGACACCTGCTCCTGATGACCTCACGTGTGTCCAAGTACAACTGTGCACCACAGGGTCCTTGAGGGCTGATTTTTCTGAAGGGATCACCAGGCCTCTCTTCCAAGGCCCCTCTGGGTGGACTCGAACCTCCCATCTCTCAGTTAACCATGTGCACCACCAGGCACTCCAGAGGCAGCGTGTGAAAGCCCCCTGCCATCAGGCTGATTCTATCTCATAGCAACCCTTCAGGACAAAGCAAAACTGCCCCACAGGGTTTCCAAGGCTGTCATCTTTACAGAAGCACACTGCCTCATCTTTCTCCCACAGAGCAGCTGGCAGGTTCAAACAACTGACATTCAGTTAGCAGCTGAGCACCTAACTCCTGTGCCACCAGTGCGCCTAACGTTGTTGTTGTTATGTGCTGTTGAGTTGGACCCGACTCACAGCGACCCCTCCTTGGGTTTCCGAGGCAGTATCACTATCGAAGTAGATTGCCCGATCTTTCTTCCAAGGAGTGGCTGGTGGGTTTCAACCGCCAGCTTTCCGGTTAGTAGTCAAGTGCCTTAGGTACTATGTTACCAGAGCTCCCAAGATAACATTACTAGTCTGTAAGTATCAATATCACATCCAACGGAGCACATACCATGTTCTCAGCCTCTAACTGTACCCACAAACATAGGCTCCTTGGATGATAAATAGTTCTTTGTTCTGTATCATCATATCTAGGAATTATAGCTCATTTACAAAACCATGGTATGATCCTACATCAAGAAGACATTTCTTTTTGTCACCATGAAGAACTCTGCAGGTCCCTCTTAATGCTTATCTGATTCCAGTCAGGTCCAACGAGAGAGAAGGAACTGACCAGAAAAGTCATCTCTCTTCTTCAATGTCCCTCTGCAGGGTACCTGGGGACGTCAAGTAGAAGGGCACTGATGTCTTCAAGAATGGGGACAAATTGGAAAGCAGGCACACACACTAGGGTCTCCTTTGTGGTCCCATCATTTTCCCTATTCTACGGTTAGGACACATCTGGGTTTTGTTGTTTTCACAGAAAACCTGACACCCAGTTTCTGGCCACTTTCAGAGCACTGAGGAAAGGAATGACAGCAGGTGGCTGGCAAATGTTCAAGTGGACAAGGCATCTTCCCTTTCGTCTACACCACAGGCACTGAGGTCATACAGGCATGCCAGCAGGGACTGCCACTCCTGGGACAAATGCTGTCAAGCTGCAGGGTACAGCCACAAATGTTGAGGCCAGCCTGTTCGTCTGCTGGGGTTTGGCAAGCTCAAACGTACCATACGATTTTAGCACATTTGTCATCAACTGCTTTCCACGAAGTCACCAGCCAGTGAATGTATCCAAACAATGACCCGTCACATTTCCCCCTTCCAACGGATTCTCCCTCATCATTGCTGGGTCCCACTTCCCGGCAATAAAAGGCAAAGAATTCACCTTGCTCTCAAATGGTCTTAGAAAAATGAAGGTGCCAGCTTTGGAGAAGGATCCAGGCCCACACCATCCCTGGGCTTTAGCCAGAGGTCTCAGACACAGTGTACCCAACTACCTCCCGTTCTACTATGATCCTGGCATAAGAAAGACTAAATGTTTTAAGCAGAACTAGTGCCACAGTCATAAATTCTCAGAAAAGCAGACTGGTTCCTCTTTGTCAGGCTGACCCAAAGTATTTTGCCAGGTGCAGCCAGCCTGCCATAAAACACCAGGAACCCACTGTCCAGCCCCAATGCAGGCAGACAGGCCTTGTTCCTAAGAAGCATGTAGACTTCCTGCTGTTGTTGGGTGTTGTGGAGTTGACTGCCTACAGAACAGAAGAGAACTGCCCTCCCAGGGTCTTCGAGGCTGTAATCCTGACAGGACAGTTTGGCGGGTCTCTATCCCACATAGTGGCTGGGAGAGTTCTTACCTCCAATCTTCCACTTGGCAGCTGAGCGCTTAACCACTGTGCCACCAGGACTCCTCAGTTTTTCTTACAACCATTCCTAGATTACTGATGAAGTTAACTGGGTTTGTAAGAAAATTACAGCTCTGAAAAGTTTGAGGCCTGTCTAAATATGCTGATAGAGAAGGTCTTTAAGATATGATTAAATTTAAAAGCAAATTACAAATGAGTGAAATATGCACAGATCCATTTAAAGAAAATAATCATATAGGAATACACAAAAACCTGTATGCAGATGTATAGGGAAAATTCTAGAAGGTGCTTACACACTTTGGAGAAGAAGGGTTTGGCAGGGAGGGTGAATGACATTTCCAATGTCTTTAGGGTTGTACTGTTTAAAACTTCTACAAGAAAGCATTTCTGAATGTGTTGATTCATTTTTAAAAATAAAAATAAAATCCATAGACAACAGAAAGACAATGGGGGGAGGGGCAAATATTAAAAAACAAATCACATGGCACCCTCCCAAATGTTTAATCAGAGGGGACTTTCCATCAATATTCTTGTAATTCCCTCCTTGTTCCAGGAGGTTGCATTTCTGCCTGCTACAGCAGAGCAGCTGTTTCCTATCATTCATTCCCTGTTTCCTCCACGGCAGCGAGAACTGGAAGGCAGGCCTGGCTGGTACCAGAAGCCGAATGTGTAAACCTGCATCTGCACCTTCCCTCGAACTGCATCCTGGGCTAAGGGGGCCATTGTCAGATGCTGCACAGTTGGTCCCAACTCATATAATCCCACGTACAGCAGAACGAAACACTGCCCAGGCTGGCACCATCCTCCCAGTCACTGCGAGGCTGGAGCCCACTGTTGCAGCCACAGTATCAGTCCATTTCATCGAGGGTCTTTCCCTTTCTCACGGACCCTCTACTTTACCAAGCATCATGTCCTTCTCCAGGGAAGGGTCCCTCCTGATAACATGAACAGAGTACGAGAGACAAAGTCTCACCAATCTCACTTCCAAGGAGCATTCTGGCTATACATCCTCTAAGACAGAATTGGTCCTTCTTCTGACAGTGTGTGCAATATTCAGTATTCCATGAAGCACCATACTTCAAAAGAATCCATTTTTCTTCGGTTTTCCTTTTTCATTGTCCAGCTTACAGACAGGCACTGCAGAGCAAGGCTGCCTCAATATTTTTTAGTCTAAGGCAAAATCTTCATCCTTCACCTTCTTGCCTGATCACACCTAAGCCATTGAGCTTTGAGGCACCTGAGTCCACTAGTCAGTACCTGGTCACACTGGCCAGCATGTTCAAAGACATTCCACATTCTTCAGCCTAAGAGAAGGGCTGCAGTGGTGCTTCAATGACGGAATTCTTGCCTTTTCTATGGGAGACCCAGGTTCAGTTCCCAGCCAGCGCTCCTCCCGTGCAGCCACGACCCTCTATCAGCGGAGGTTTGTGGGTCGCTGTGATGCTAGACCGATTTCAGCAGAGCTTCCAGTCCAAGAAGCACTAGGAAGAAAGGCTTGGCAGTGTGATTCTGAAAACCAGCCAATAAAATGCTATGGATCCCAACAGTCCAATCCCCCACCAGTCACGGGGATGGCACCGACCTGGGCAGCAATTTGTTCCATTGTGTGTGAGGCTGCCATCCATCCAGGGCCAACTCAATGGCCGCTAACGACAACAAGCTAACAGTGAGCCTAGAAGAAAGCAGGGGATCACCGAAGAACATCCAACAACCTCTTTCCATTCAAAAAGCTGGAAAATATGAACAAAGTGAGCATGGCTGATTGATTTCTGCAAGTAGCCGTTATCCCACAGCCAAGCTCACACTCCAGCACCACCAACGGACTACTGTGTTTTCTAGATCTCTTCTACCTAGAATGTTCCCACCCCCACTCCTCATCTGGCTGACAAACTCCTATTTTCCCTTAAAATCATTCTCAGACAACTGTCCCTGAAACACACATGCAACAAACATATACTTCAGTGGGGCTCTTCTGAGCCACTCCCTAGGCCTGTGAATACACCCATCACCGAATATATCAACCACACTATGTATTAATCAGTGCTGAAATCTCCCTTCCTACAGGGAAGTGCCCCTCCCTCCCACCACTGGATTCTCAAAACCTGACACTGAGTCTACACCAAAGAGATCAGATGTTATCACCAACACCCAGAGCAGACAAAGTCTAGTGAGAGCCAGGACTTCTAAGACCTCATTCCAACTTTGTTAGCAGAGTGATGTTCAGATGCTTGCCTATCAAGTATTTATCAAAGACCTTCACTGCTGGGCCCTTATGTGAACAAATAAAAGTACTGTTGTTGTTGTTAGGTGTTGTTGAGATGGCTTCAACTCATAGTGACCCCATGTACAACAGAACAAAACACTGCCCGATCCTGTGCCAGCCACACAATCCTTGCTATACCTGAGCCCATCACTGCAGCCACTGTGTCGATTCATCTCATTGAGGGCCTTCCCCTTTTACACTGACCCTCCACATTACCAAGCACGATATCCTTCTCCAGGGAATGGTCCCTTCTGACAACATGACCAAAGTAGATCAGACAAAGTCTGGCCATTCTCACTTCCAAGGAGCATCCCGGCTGCACTTCTTCTAGTACAGATTTATTCATTCTTCTCACAGTCCATGCACTTTCAGTATTCCTTGCCAACACCACAACTCAAAAGCATCAAGTCTTCTTTGGTCTTCCTTGTTGTTCATTGTCCAGCTCTCACATGCATATGAAACAACTGAAAACACCATGGCTTGGTTAGGCACACCTCAGTCATCAAGGAGACATCTTTGCTCTTCAGCACTTGAAAGAGGTCTTTTGCAGCAGATTTGCCCAGTACTATACATCATCTGATATCTTGACTGCTGCTTATGTTGGTGCTGATTATGGAACCAAGTAATAGGATATCTTTAACAACTTCAATCTTTTCTCCATTTATTGTGATGCTGCTTATGGGTCCAGTTGTGAGGACTTTCATTTTCTTTATGTTGAGATGTAATCCATACTGCAAGTCTTTAATCTTCGTCATTAAGTGCTTCAAGTCATCCTAACTTTAAGCAAGAAAAGTTGTGTCATCTGCATATTTCAGGTTGTTAATGAGTCTTCCTCCAATCCTGATACAATACTCTTCATATAGTCCAGCTTCTTGGATTATTTGCTCAGCACACAGATTGAATAAGTATGGTGAAAGGATACAACCCTGATACACTCCCTTCCTGATTTTAAACCATGCAGTATCCCCTTCTTCTGTTTGAACAATAGCCTCCTGATCTATGTATAGGTTCCTGATGAGCACAATCAAGTGTTGTGGAATTCCCATTCTTCTCAATGTTATCCATAATTTGTTATGATCCACACAATTGAATGCTTTTGCAGAGTCAATAAAACACAAGTGAACATCTTTCTGGTATTCTTTGCTTTCAGCCAAGATCCATTTGACATCAGCCATGATATCCCTGGTTCCACGTCCTCATCTGAATCCAACCTGCATTTCTGGAAGTTCTCTGTCAATATACTGCTACAACCATTTTTAAATTATCTTCAGCAAGATTTTACTTGCATGTGATATTAATGATATTGTTTGATAATTTCCACATTCTGTGGGATCATCTTTCTTTAGAATGGGCACACATATGGATCTCTTCTAGTCATTTGGCCAGGTAGCTGTCTTCCAAATCTCTTGCATAGACGAGTAAGTGCCTCCAGCGCAGCATCCTTTGTTGAAACATCTCCATTGATGTTTTAATCCTGGAGCCTTGTTTTTCACCAATTCCTTCAGGGCAGGTCTGACTTTATCCTTCAATACCATTGGTTTTTGATCATATGCCACCTTCTGAAATAGTTGAACACTGACCAATTCTTTTTTGTACTCTGTGTATTCTTTTCATCTTACTTTGATGCTTCCTGCATCATTCAATATTTTGCCCATAGAATTTTTCAATATTGCAACACGAGGCTTGAATTTTTTCTTTAGTTCTTTCAGCTTGAGAACTGCTGAGTGTGCTCTTCTTTTTGGTTTTCTAACTCCAGATCTTTGCACATGTCATTAGAATAATTGGCTTTGTCTTCTGGAGCTGCCCTGGGAAATTCTCTGTTCAGCTCTTTTATCTTGTTGTTTCTTCCATATGCTTTAGCTACTCTCTGTTCTAAAGCAGGTTTCAGATTCCCTTCTGACATCCATTTTGGTGTTTTCTTCCTTTCCTTTCTTTTTAATGACCTTTTGCTCTCTTCACAGATGGTGTTCTTGATGTCATCCCACAATTTTTCTGGTTTTTGGTCACTGGTGTTCAATGCACCAAATCTATGATTTAGATGGTCTCTAAATTCAGGAGGGGTATAATCAAGGTCATATTTTGGCTCTCATGGACTTGCTTTAATTGTCTTCAGCTTCAACTTGACCTCACATATGAGCAGTTGATGGTCTGTTCCACAGTCAGCTCCTGGTCTTGTTTTGGCTGGAGATATTGAGCTTCTCTATCACCTCTTTCCACAGATATAGTTAATCTGTTTCCTGTGTCCTCCATCTGCTAAAGTCCACATGTATAACTGTCATCTGTGGAGTTAAAATAAGGTATTTGAAATGAATAAGTCATTGGTCTTGCAAAATTCTATCATGTGGCCTCCAACGATACACCAACGATATATTTTCCAACTACCAGTGATTCTTCTTTGTTTCCAATTTTTGCATTCCAGTCACCAGTGATAATCAACACATCTTAATTGCATATTCGGTCAATTTCAGACTGCAGAAGTTGGTAGAAATCTTCAATTTCCTCGTCTTTGGCTTTGGTGGTTGGTGCATAGATTTGAATAATAGTAGTCTTAACTGGTCTTGTGATGATGAATGCCATGCCATTCCTCTTCAATTAGTCATTCCCGGCATAGCAGATCATATAGTTGTCTGATTCAAAATGGCCAAAAACAGTCCATTTCAACTCACTAAAGCTTAGGATATCAATCTTTATGCGTTCCACTTCATTTTTGACAACTTCCAATTTTCCTAGATCCATACTTTGTACATTTCATGTTCTGATTATTAATGGATGTTTGCAGCTGCTTCTTCTCATTTTAAAACGTGTTACATCAGCAAATGAAGGTCCCAAAAGCTTTCCTCCATCCACATCACTGAGTTCGGCTCTACTCCGAGGAGGCAGCTCTTCCCCAGTCATATTTTGAGTGCCTTACAACCTGAGGAGTTCATTATCTGGCACTATATTGGACAATATTTCAGGGCTGTTCATAAAGTTTTCCAGTAATATATCAGACAGTGTTTCACTGCTATTCATAAGGTTTTTCACTGGCCAATTCTTTGAGAAGTGGGTGGCCTCTTCCTTCTTCCGACTCTGTCTTAGTCTGGAAGCTCCGCTGAAACCTGTTCACCATGGGTGACCCTGCTGGCATTTGAAATACCAGTGGCATAGCCTCCAGCTTCACAGCAACACACAAGCCACCACACTACAACACACTAACAGACGAGTGGTGGAAAAGTACTGTTAAGAAAGGCTTATTGATCTGAACTGCATGGCAGATGAGAAAAAAGGCCCTGGTTCTCCCTTCTACCACTGGTGGGTGGGACCCAGACTGACAGAAACTTGATGGGACGGGGAGGAGGGAGGGTGAATGCTGCAGTTGTTGTTGTTGTTAGGTGCTATTGAATCTGCTCTGACTCATGGCAACTCCATGTAAAACAGAACAAAACACTGTCCGGTCCTTTGCCATCCTCATAATCCTTGCTATGCTTGAGCCCGTCATTGCAGCCACTATGTCAATCCTTTCCATTGGGGGCCTTTCCTTTTTTCCCAGACCCTCCACTTTACCAAGCATGACATCCTTCTCCAGGGACTAGTCCCCTCTGACAATATGACAAAAGTAGTTGAGATGAAGTCTGGCCATTCTCACCTCTAACGAGCATTCCAGCTGCAGTTCTTCCAGGGAGGGTGGATAGGAGGTCCACTGAAAGCAAAGTTGGTAAATAGTATAATCAGAAACAAACTGATTCGAGAGTTTGGGGAATTTAGTTCATGCAGTTCAAGCCTAGGTTCTGCCACTACCTCTTAACCATGTAACTCTCTGGGCTACAGTTTCTGCAGCTATAAAATGAAACAACTTATTCACCCAAAAGAACATGTATTTGGATTAGGTGATCTAGGGTCATCAACAACTCTCAAAACTATGCTAAAGGGCTGGGGTGGGGGAAACACAGATGGGGGCAAACACTGATGTCATGGTGTGGAAGCCAGAGGCCTAGGAACAAAGCCCACCCTTGTTACACAGCCAGCAGAAATCAAGAAACAGCCGGACTTTCCTAAAAGACAGCCCATCTTCCTGCTCTGAGCCTAAACAGTGTTCTCATCTTAGAACTGCCTCATGTCTAATATTTCTTCACCACAAGGACTCTCCTGGTCTTGGATCTTAGACCTAAGTTGTTTTTTGTTGTTAGGTGCCATCAAGTCAGTTCTGACTCATACCGACCTCATACACAACAGCACTGAACACCGTCTGGTACTGCAACACCCTCACTTTGCTGCTATGTTCGATTACACTGTTGCAGACATTGTGTCAACCCGTCTTATGGAGGCTCTTCCACTTTTTTGCCGACCCCCTACTTTACAAAGAATGATGTCCTTCTCCAGGGCCTGGTCCCTCCTGATAACATGTACAATGTATGTGAGACCAAGTCTCATCATCCTTGCTGCTAGATGCTTTCCAGCTGTACCTCTTCCAAGAAAAAACGTGTTTGTTCTTCTGGCAGTCCATGGTGTATGTATTCAATATTCTCCACAATTCAAAGACATCAATTCTTCTTCAGTCCTCCCTATTCATTATTCAGTTCTCACATGCATAGGAGGCAGCTGAAAATACCATGGTTTGGGTCAGGTGCACCTCAGAGTGACACCTTTTCTTTCCTCATACCCGCCCCACCAAAAATTAAATGAATACAAATTTGAGATTTAAAATAAAATGCTACTATCTAAATGGAGGCAAAGGCTGATGATTTTCCCAGCATGGCAACATGACAGCCAACCCCAGGTCTTTGAAGTTTGTAAGCAGATGGTCATTAGCCAGACAGGCCTGGTGGCAGCTCTACCCTGAGAGCTTCAGGTGTTTGGAGAGGGGGCTTTCAGCTCAATTCACAGACACCTGCTGTTTTAGAGAGCAAAACTCAATTCCACTGATGACCATGCTACCAACTGGCTGAGAGTTTTAACTCTCTCTTTATGGAATTTCAACTTTTAAATTCAACATATAAGTTTGAAAATCAATAGCATCACCATCTCCCCACACAGCTATGGCTGTAATGTTGCAGGGAGGTGGTGATGCTGGTAGTGGTGGCATAGATATGCTACAGATACGTTTTTCCAAGTACTACTTACACAAAAAACTTCGGCAAATATATTAAGTTTTGGAAACTAGTCTAGAAGAACTAAAACCAGTTTCTCAAGGGGAAAAGGGCTTTCTCTGGCTAGTTCTGTTTTAAAACAACTTTCTCTCACCAATCACTGCTGAAATCCTTGTGCAGAAGCAGGCACATGTTGACTAAATATTAAAACACTTTTTCCTTCAGCTCAAAGATGTCTTTCAGAAAGTCTCCCTCATCTAGGAAACAGGCTGCAGGTGTAACGGGCTACATGAACTACCACCAAAAGCAACGGACAGTCCCTGACTACTCAATGTTCTGATCAAGGCCCCATGGATGGATCCTGGTCAAAAGGAGAAAAATTAGGGAACAGAGCTTCAAATTCATATGGAAACCAGACCTACTGGGTACACCAATATATTTAGGGGTCCCCTGAATCTACTTCCTGTAAAAATTCTTTAAACCTTAAACCAAAATGATCCCATGAAGCCACTGTTAAACTAAGAAACAGTTCAACTCAATGAATAATGTTTGCCTGGAGCACTGCACATTTATAAAGAATTATCTACTTGAGCACAGACTGACAAGTTAATCTACAGCACAGATGAGAACTTGAAGGGGCGGAGAGCCTACATTAGTGCGGATGAAAGAGTAAGGACAGAAACACAATGCTAACACATTGTGAAGTATGTAATTCATGTCATTGAACTGCCCATGTTGAAACTGTGAATGGATGTATGTTTGGTTGTGAATATTGCCACCAAAAATAATTTTAAAAAAAACAAGTTTCCATCTATAGACAGGCAAGTCAGGTCAACTTTTAAGCTTTTTTATTTAAAACCCCAGGCCTCCTAAAAGAAACTCAGATGTGCTCCGTTGCATCAGACATCATGCTCGTGCATCAGGGATGAGGTATGCACAGCATAAGCTTGGGTTTCTTTTTAATACTGTGGGGTTTTCACTGGCTGACTTTTGGAAGCAGATCACCACGCCTTCCCCCCTAGCCCATCTCAGTCTGGAAGTTCCACTAAAACCTGTCCAGCATCACAACAACACCCAAGCCTCCTCTGACAGACAGATGGTGGCTGTACATATGTGCAAAGGCTGGGATTCGAACCTGGCTCTTCCACATGGAAGGTAAGAATCCGACCACTCTACAAACCATCATGGGAGTGGTGCGTTCATTCCACTGAGCATGGGATTACCATGTGCTGGGGGCCAACTGATGGCAGCCAATGAACGATGTTCAACACCAACAGCGCTGTTCACATCACTTGACCCCTACCTTCAAGAGTGCTTCTTGGACAACTAGGGTAAGCATACCTTCCCCCCGTAACACTCATTCTAGAAGTCCTATGGGAAGTTTGTGACCTTCCGTGACTTTGAAACTGAGGGAAGCAACTCTGGTGACTCAGGAACAGAGGTAACCAACCTTCTGATAGCTGTTCTCACAGTGCTAACAGAAGCACGTCTTAGGAAATGACTTCTTGGCTCCCAGGAAGAAACTGGGCTGGTTTCCTTCATTGGGGTTGTCTAAAAGGAGTCCCTTCCCATGTGGAGCTGCTGGGCCAGATGACGACAAGGACTATTACTCAGTGGTGCCCACACTATACTGAGGACACACCCATGGATAAATGTCACACCCACCAGTTATCAAAAGCCACAATGAAGCCGGAAATATAATAGGCCTTGGACATTAATTGTGATAAAACCAGAAATATGAACTGGAAAACTGGAAGGACCTGTCTCAATGACAGCCTTTCTCTGGCTTTAAAGACCAAAAAAAAAAAAAAAAAAAACCCCACCAAACCCACTGCCTTCAAGTCAATTCTAACTCACAGTGACCAACAGGGTTCCAAGGCTGAAATCTTTACAGAAAGCAGACTGCCACAGCTTTTTCCCACGGGGTAGCTAGTAGGTTCAAACTGCCAGCCAACCTTCAGCTAGCAGCCGAACACTTAACCACTGTGTCGCCAGGGCACTTTTTAATAACAGGATGCTACAAATCATTACCAACAACTGCCAAGTCACAAAACATTAGTGGAAAAACCAGGGAAAGAAATTTAAGGGATCATTTCCCATTATGGTTCCAGCCGCTCCCCATCTTGAAGCTTAAGGGGTATAGCCGGCCCCTCCTCTTTTCAGGGCTGCTTTATCCCAAGGTACTCCTGAAAGCCTGTGTAACCCACTGCTCTCTTTACCATTCTTCTCACTGTCTGTAACTCACTAATAAGAGACAGAGTTGTTTTGTCTCATTCAGTGTTGAAACTAGGCTGTTGGAAATGTGAACTTTTTTCCCACAATACCCCTGTAGTCTATGCCACAAAATTAGCAACCAACACTTTAAGAACTTACAATATACCAGTTATTGCGGTAAGGGCTGCTGGTGCTGTTAGGTGCCATTGAGCCAGCTCTGATTCACAGCAACCCCGTGTACAACAGAAAAAAACACTGCCCCGTCCTGTGCCAGCCTCGTTCGTGACCCTTGCCATACCTGAGCCCATCACTGCAGCCACTGTGTCAGTCCATCTCATTGAGGGCCTTCCTCTTTTTTTGTTGACCCTCCATGTTACCAACCATAATATCCTTCTCCAGGGAATGGTCCCCTCTTACCAAAGTAGGTGAGACGAAGTCTGGTCATTCTCACTTCCAAGGAGCATTCTGGCTGCATTTTTCTCATGACAGATTTGTTAGTTCTTCTGACAGTCCATGGTATTTTTCAGTACTCTTTGTCAACACCACAACTCAAAAGCATCAACTCTTCTTTGGTCTTCCTTATTCATTCTCCAGCTCTCACATGCATAAGAGGCGATTAAAAATACCATGGACTGTGTCAGGCACACCCTAGTCCTCAAGGAGACATCTTTGCTCTTCAGTACTTGAAAGAGATCTC
>NW_006922168.1:412739-414434 GCF_000298275.1 Orycteropus afer afer
TGAATATATAAAGACCTCATTATAAACCGAGCTAGAAACAATGATGAATTATTAATCACCAACGGGCAGCAGATCACAGGTAATAACACACAAAACACCCACAGCTCAAGGTGTAACCTCCAGGGAACATGCACCTCAAAACTCCCCTAATCTGCTCTCGTCAGCCTCCCCCCTCTTCCGGTCTCTGTTCCTCGCCCTTCATTGTTCTCCCCTTTTCTGCCCCCACTGCCTGGCAACCCAAACGCCCATGCCTCCTTTAACTCTAGTCCATGTCTTTTTTAATGGAGTTCCTGGGCCCAGCTGCTAACTGAAAGGTTGGAGGCTGAAGTCTACCCAGAGCACCTCAGAAGTAAGGCCCAGTGATCTTCTGAAAAAGTCAGCCACGGGACAGCCCACGGAGCCCAGCTCTGCTCCGACCACAGGGAATCACCGCGCGTCACAGTCCACTAGACGGCAACTGGTAACCGGCCTCTGGAAATCATGAAGCACTTCATCATTGTATTAAAGACGTCTTGTCAATTATTTGCAGAATCAATGAAAGAATGAAGACTTGCTATGTCTCCTTATGTCAGAAGTCAGATCAGTTTTCCATGTCACAGATCAAAGGAAATACATTTTGATTAAAGTAAGTTAATTTTTGCCCTGATCCTTTAACTGATTTTTCCCTTTGAGACTCAAGGGTTCTGAATATTTCAAAGGCTTCCCGCCTCCCACAGCAGGTACCCATTTATTCTGGGTCTAAACCTGGGAAACAGAAACAAGTGCTTCCCTGCTGGAATTCTGCATCAAACAGTAATATGCAAGAATCATAAAAATGCTTACATATACATGTGCTTTTTAAATGTTATGTGTGTGTGCATGTGTGTGTGTGTACAATTATACATGAGGGTATGCATGTACATATTATACTATTTATTTACTTATATTTCCTCCACAAAGGAAGGTCACTAGAAGATGTAAAGTCTATCCATGACTTCCACCTGCTTAAAGCTCTAAGCAGGGTCCTGGGGCTCCAGTGCCAACCACCTCTCCAGCCTCATCCGTCTCTACACTCAGCCTCACAGCAGATCCAGCAAACGGAGTTCCTTCCATTGCTAGCAAATGTCACGCTCACTTGCCTCTCAGTCATCTGCCGAGAACCTTCTTTTCCCTATTCCTGCTCATCCTACAGGTCTCAATTTGGATGTCACTTCCTCCAGGAAGCATTCCTGTGCATTGCTCCTGTGAATCTGAGTTAGATACCCCTCTTTGAGCTCCCTGTATTTGCCACTAGACTGAAAGTGACTAAGAAGCACGGGTCCTGCCTGTTCTGTTCACTGCACCTAAAAGAGGGCATTTTACCAGTGACAGGTGCCCAGTGAATATGTGATGAGTTATATGAAGAGTGATTGGGTCCCTCTAGTTGTATCAATTTTCTTCTAGCCAATGGCCTGGCCTCTACTACTATGGGCTGTGCTGCTGCTGCTATGGCAGCGAGTCTTTTCGACTCAGAGTGACCCCGTGTGACAGAGCAGAGCTGCCCACAGGGTTTTCTAGGCCACAGTCTTTACAGGAGCAGATCATTAGGTCTTTCTGGCTGGATGGGTTTGAACTGCCAACCTCTTGGTTGGCGGCCAAGTGTTTAACTGTTGCGCCACCAGGGCTCCTAACAAGCTGTAACAGGCATTAGTCACATATGATTTCATGGCATCCTGG
>NW_006922168.1:415179-441749 GCF_000298275.1 Orycteropus afer afer
TACACTCACTTTCCTGGTGATTCTATTCAGTCTCAAAGATTTAATATCATCTATATCCTGATGGCCACCAAATTTCTATCCAGACACATGTATCCAACTGCAGACTCAACATCTTCACTTGGTAGGTTAACATGCATTACAAATTCAAAATACAGATCTTAATTTGTTCCTCACACACTCCCCCATATTTCAGTAAATGGTAACTCTGTTCCTCCAACTCGTCAGATCAGAAACTTTGGGGGCATCCTCTTACACCTACATCCAATCCCTCAGAGGCCTGACTGGCCCTTTAGATCCCAACCAGCTGGAACGAGCCTCATCATCATTCATGAGACTATTGCTTCTGGCCTCCCTTCCCTGACCCATCCTTGCCCCTCCTCAATTTTCTCAACACAATAGCCACTGTAATCTTAAAAAGTAAGCCTTACAGCACTCTGCTATGGATTGAACTGTGTTCTAAAAAATGTGTTGCAAATCCTAAACTCTATGCCTGTAGTTACAATCCCATTTGAGAATGGGTTGCCTTTGTTATGTTAAGGCAGGATGAGTGCAAGGTGTATCCTCAGCATCCTCAGTCAATCTCTTTTGAGACATAAAAGGGACCAAATACCTAGCAGAGATGGAGGAAGAGAGATGCCAGGCCACATGAAGATCGCCCAGGAGCAGAAGCTCAAAGAGACAAGGACCTTATTCCAAAACCAAAAGAAAGAGAAAGCCTTCCTCTAGAATCGGTACTCTGAATTTAGACTTCCAGCCTCCTAAAATCTGTGGGACAATAAGTTTCTGTTTGTTAAGTTCATCCACCCATGGTACCTCTGTTACAGTAGCACTTGATAACTAACATACACTCCTTAGTCCAAAACCCTCCACTGGCTCCCTAAAATTTAAGCCAAAGAATGGGAGTGGCCTCTGAGGCTCTCCACCACACAACCACCTCTCTTCAATCTCAACTCCTGCTGCTCTTCTCTCCTCTCACTCTACTCCAGCCACTGGCCTCCTACCTCTAGGAACATACCAAGCACTCTCCTATCTCAAGCTTCTTCCATTCGTTAGCCACAGTGTTCTTTCAAATCTTTCCCTGGCCATCCCCAATCCCTTCCCTGCACTCACCTGAGTGCCAGTCCCCACAGCATTTATCACATCTATGTGCTATGCACTCCACTTACTGTCTGTCCAGATCCCCACCAGGAGTCCTGGGGTGGTGCAAACCATTAATGTACTTGGCTGCTAAGCAAAAGACTGGCAGTTCAAGTCCAAGAGTTCTCAGAAGAAAGTCCTGGTGAGCTACTTCCAAAAATCAGTCATTAAAAACCCCATGGAGCACAGCTCGACACTGACACACAGGGTCACTGAGTCAGAATCAACTTGACAGCAACTGGTAGACTCCCCACTAGACTAGCAGCTCTACAAACACAGGCAGTGGTGTCTTTTCATTGCTGTATTCTCAACTCTCAGGGCAGTACCTGGCACACAGTAGACACTCAATAAATACTTGTTGAATAAATACATGGTGAACACAAACCCTCACCAAACTTGGAGGAAATGCCAGTTATAACAGTGTGCTCTAGGTACCAGACTAAGGGTGCAAAGAGTAGAGGTCTCCTACTGTGCTCCAGTGACATAGTGCTTCATCAAAACTTTATTTCCTGAGGTAGAATTAACATGAAAGACAAGTGACATCGTTTCAGACTGCCAAGTAAATGAGGTTAGTGTTAACTTTAAAAAAATAAATAAATAAAGTCCAGTGTTTAAAAGTCCTACATGAGAAATGATCAAATTTTAATAGAAATGGCGGCAAAGCAGACCACTGCAGAGGACATCACAAGAAAAATAATCTATTATGTTTTAGTTGATCCTAGGAAGCAAAGTATTTATGAACTTTACATGAGAGAAATCACAGAAGACATCACATTTCCTTCTAAGAGTTGTCTGGGCCAGTCATGAATAAGAAAATGGGCCCTCCACACCCTTGGCTCTCTTCTGGTTGGTCAATTCTTTGGCTTACTTTAGCAACCCAACAGGAGGCACTGATCTCAGGGAACTGGCTCAGCCACCCACACAGCAACACCATCCAGTATGTTAGCCAGACCTGCGTACCTCATGAAGCACTGAATTCAGGGATTACGCTAAGGCGCTTCATGCATTTATCGATACCCGTTTTACATCTGCCCACTTACAGCCTATCCTGTAGGACTCGACTCCTCTGCGTTATATTCTGGACCCTATGACTTGGGCGGCACTGTATGGAGATAATTCTGGGTATCATACTCATGTACATTACATCATTTCACACCCATGTTTGAAGACCTGAATTTCAGCTAACACTATCCTATTTTAACACATTTCATGTGCCAGGCTGCATGATATTTACACTTCATTAAAACATGAGACACTTGTAAATGCTGCAATGAGAGAGGGTGCCGTGT
The DNA here is from genome assembly GCF_000298275.1 of Orycteropus afer afer. NCBI lineage: Eukaryota > Metazoa > Chordata > Mammalia > Tubulidentata > Orycteropodidae > Orycteropus > Orycteropus afer. The sequence goes on from NW_006922168.1 coordinate 417,606, forward strand.
TTTCTTCAACGTATGAATAATGCAAGATGTTGGGACCATGCACAATGTATCATCTACAAACTAGAACCACTTTCAAGGTTGAGGTCTCAAGGGTCAATGATAATGTAAGTCTGAATGAGGTCAACTGACACAACAACTACAACAATGGGCTCAGACACATCCAGGATTGTGAAGCCAGTGCAGGACTGGACAACGTTTTGCTCTGTTATGTGGGGTTCCGTAAGTTGGAACTGACTCAACAGCACCTAACAACAATTTTGAAGTTGAAGTACTGAAGCTAGTGTTTTATTTGTTTGGTTTATTGTTTTCCAATTCAGGGCACCCTGAAGGTAGAAACAACCTTGACTAAACTGGTAACGTATGAGTTCAAACAGGACCCCACAGCCCAGCACAGAAATTTGGGAAGTACACACTCTTTTAAGTTATGCATGAACCTTTCTGGACAAAGAGAAATAGTTCCAGACAGGGGCCAACACTGCTCACCAATGGCAAAGTAAACTCAACCAAGAGAAGTCAAATTCCTGTTTCTACACTGAATAGTATGGGCCAGCAGTCCACTGGGTCCATCAAAGCATCAGTATTTCCGGCCTGAACATAACAGCATGGAACTACATACTGCAATTTTACAAATATTAGAATTAATTAAATAGCAAAATGAAATTATAGGTAACAAACAACAGATTTACTGAATGGTTGATGAATTACTACTATATAGCTAATTACATTCACATCATCCAAGGACGTTTCCCTCTAAGGCAAATCACATGGTGGTCCACAGAGAGAATCTCAAACTGCCCACAAATATATTGTCTTTGGCCTATTCCAAAAAATTGAGGACCGTTTACTAAAACCTGGAAAATGTCACATAGAAATTCATATTTTCAGCGTCATTTAAAAACAGCAAAAGAAAACAATAAAAATCAGAAGAACTGGAAACTTTACCTACAGTCAGCAGAAACCGAGCAGTAAACATGTCCTGGGGTTTGCCACAGTCTCCATCACTCCCTACTGCCTCACACAGCCCCACCTCTCAGTTTCTGATAGTGTCTGCCTAGCCCTGTAGGCATCTGAGTTTGTGACTCCTACTGCAAGCCTCAGTGCCATGTCTCCTCTGTGTTCACTCGGTAGGGATTTTTTTTATTATTATTCTAGCCTCTCTTGGCCACTGCCAAATACAGAGTCTTTCAAACACCATCTGCAGTCCTTCAAAGTCCAAGTGTTAAGAAAAAAGTGTCTTTTCTTTGAACTGCAACCTCTGCTGCTCTGAGTATTTCTCTCTTCTGCTGGCTTTCTGCTTCTGTTGCTTCTCTTTGCTTTGTTCAAAGCCCAAGCCCAAGAGCTAAGTGAGAGAGAACTGCTCCTCCATTCAACTAAGGTCTGGAAATGGCACACAAGACCTCAACCAGTCCCTTCAGACCCATGAAACATCACCCTCCTGGGTTGGCCTAGGGCCAAGCAGCCATGGAGGTACACGACCAAAAGGTCCCCTCTGTGGGATGGAGTAGCTGGCTAGGAGCCCACGGTGATAACCACTTACCTCTCCCCCACCTGTTCTGTGGAGAGGTACTTAAAAAGTAGGTGCCTTACAAAAAAAAAAAAACAGGTGCACTAACGTATTTACTTAACGATGTGGAAAATACAGACATTCTCCTTCCTAACTAACCATCACACCTTAGCTAAAAGCCAACTGTGGACAGGAACAGAAGGAAGAACCTGACTTGCATCACTTATTTCTGTAGGCCTCATATGAGTGGTAGAGCCCAGGGGTTCTCAAACTTCAGCCCGTATCAGAATCACCTGAGGAAGTTGTTAGACACCAGTTCCTGGACCCCAACCCCGCAGTTTCTGATTCCCTGGTCTGGGGTGGCCCAAGAATTGACATGTTTGTGTCCCTGGCTAACACAGGTGCTGAGATAGTAAGTTCAAGGACAATGGCGACCAGATTTCAGGAGGCACCACATGCAAGTGGCTGGGAAAGAGACTTGCAAAAATCTGATCTGTTTTACAATTTCAGGCATCAGGTCCAATGTGTGGTTGTTCCTGTTGGGTGCTGGCTGCCAAGTCCATTCTGACTCACAGCCACCCCATGTGACAAGGAGAACTGTCCTGCAGGGCCAGCTGTGATCTTTACAGAAGCAGGTTGCCAGGTGTTTTTCCTGCAGGGCCGCTGGGGGGCTTCAAACCATCAACCGTTCATTCAGTTAGCAGTTGAGTACCTAACTGTTGCACCACCTGGGCTCCTGTCAGTGCCAGTAGCCATGTATCTGCAAGTGCCCATTAGCTTTCCTGATTACACACAGCCAAGCAGTCTCTGTTTTGATCCAAGGCTCCTCCTTGGCTCAAAAAGGAATGACGAATGTCTCCACTGCCAGGACAGGTCTTTTCTTTACAGAACAGCTTTATACAAAATCCTTCAACTGGGTCTATAGATGCGTAACATCAAACCACTTCCCACCACATCTTATCTGAACGAAGCATTTGTGTTTTCGTTGTGTATACACATTGCATAGAATTTGAGGCCCTGGCATGGACAGTCGTTTTCACCAAAGCTGCTCTCAGAGTGTCATCTGTTCAGGGTTTGGTTAAGACTCCAGCTGGAATCCATATTAAGTTGGTGCTGACATCTTTCACAGGTGTCACATAAAGGCTGGTCCCCAACACATTAAGCTGGTTTTACCCTATTCCAAAGATCACACTCCAGCTGATATTTTCACTTGATTTCCTTTAAGACAGTGGAACACAAAATCACTCTCAGAAACACACACACACACACACACCCAGAGGCAAAGCACTGAATTCCACCACCACCAACCCCCACCAGTTGCAAATCTCCAAAAATAAGGAAATGGAATGTTTCCTCAGGAAAGCATGATTCAGATTATCATAATTCCCCGCCTTTTCTGATAGAGAACCCATCGGGGGTTTCCTCTGCTAGGCCTGACAGATATGCTCCTTCAAAAGGGGTGGGAGAAGCTGGGTGTGGAGCCCTCGTGACACAATGGTTAAAGCACTCCCCTGCAAATCGAAAGGTTGGCAGTTCAAACTCACCAGCTGCTCTGTAAGAGAATGATGCAGCAGTCTACTTCTCATAAAGATTTACATCCCAGGAAACCCGATGGGGCAGTTCTCTGTCCTGCAGGGTTGCTATGAGTGAGAATCAACTCCATGCAATGGGTTGGGCTTTTTTGTTTTTTTCTTTGGTTTAGAAGCCGGGATAAAGCTATTTTAATACAAGTCTGCCTACCACCTTCAACTTCTCTTCCTCACTCTCTTCTGGTAGAAGTGATATTAAGCGTTAAAAATGTTCAAATATTACCTGTTGAAAATTTCTCAAAATATAATCTATTTAACCAAACATAAGGTGACATCTATGTTCCAAAGTAAAAATTAGGACAGTCTTCCAGGGAGGTCAAAATATTTCATATCAGATTTCTCTACCAGTTCCTTTGACTCAAATGTTTAATACATTTTCATCTAGAAAGTTTTTTTAATTTTCACAATCTGCTGATCTGCATTTTAAGGTACCACTTTGTGCTCATAAACACAACTACATTTGCCCTTCTGATCCCAGGTTTAAAAACTATTCAATCAGCCATTTGATGTCAAAAAAAAACAAACTAGGCTAAGTCCACTTTCACAAAAACCCTATTCATAGAAGAATAAACAGCTTCAGAGACTGTAGCTCCCAGCAAAATGTGCCAGAAAAGAACAATGACATGAAGAGGGCATGTGAAGGCAGAAAGGCCGATGGCCGATGGCCGGCTCTCTTGTCACTGACCACGAAACATAGCAAGAACATAATCAGGGTGAGGAAGAGCAGGGAGGGAGTCCTGCTACCCTGGAAACCAACCCGAACCCATCGCCATCAAGTCGATCTGACTCACTGTGACCCTACATGACAGAGCAGAACTGCCCTGTTGGGTTTCCCAGCCTGTCATCTTCACGGAAGCAGGCCCCCAGGTCTTTCCTCCACAGAGCAGCTGATGAGTTCCAACCGAGCATCTAACCACTGCACCAGCAGGACTCCTTTCCCCGGTAGGGAAAGGAAACAAAAACCAGCAGACACTTCAATTTCAAATATAATCTAAAAACTACTGGGGTTTGAAAGATCAATGAACCAACTGTGCCTAGAACTTGGCTCCACGAGTTCTAGAACCATCAACACCTAAGTCCAAGATACCCTTATCACCAGAACACTGCAGTGCCTTCCAACCAGACCCTTGAATTCATTCTTGCCCCCTAACTCCAGAGTGGGTTTTCACAACACAGATCAAGTCATTCTCCTGCTTCCCACCACAACTAGGGGGAAAAAAAGCAAACTCCTGCCCAAGGCCTGCAAGACCCGAGATGACCTGGCCTCTGTCTGTCTAACTCTTCTCCAATCACCACCCACCTCTGGCCAGCCCTGCTTTTCAGGTTTCCACCACACTTCCTTTCCTCCAGTGACTTAAGCTCATTCCCACCTCTGAACCTTAGCACTAGCTGTTCCTTCTGCCTACAATGCTCTTGCCCTAGGGTTCTGATGGCCGGTTCCTTCCTGTCATTCCTGCCTAAAGGCCATCTTCTCAGAGAGGTGACCCTGATGACTCCATCCGAAGGAGCCCCCCACCCAGTCACTCTTCTTCACATCTCAGTTCCCTTTCTTCTCCGCACTTACCTGGGGCTCAGGAGCTGGGATTTTTCCATTCATCTGTTTGGCTGTTGCTGTTGCCTGTCACCCCTCACATCTGCATTAAAATAGTGACCCAGCTGGATTCCTGCGCCTGGAACATCATTGGAATCCCAGCGTCTAGAATAATATCTGGAACCCAGCTGGTCCACACTAACTCTTTGGTGAATTAATGAAACTCTGACTCTTTTTACTACAGGGTAGACTTTGCCATCAAGGTGAATACTTCTCGTAAGCCCATTCCAGGAGTATGATTACTAACCTTTCCTATGGCACCATCTGCTTCTAAGACCTATGCTAAGGGGAGTGAAGGAAAAGTGTCCAAAGAAAGGATGAAGAGAAGACAGAACTCATATACCAACAAAAGGAAGGAGGAAAGGTTATCAATTATTAGTAAGTACATGAAGGTGTCCTATGCTTTAATAACTATCAGCCACAACAGTGTTAAATATTTAAACAAAAAAGATCCAATTATATATATGTTAACTTGGAAGGCTGGCGGTTCAAACGCACGAGCCACTCCTCAGAAGGAAGGTTGGGCAATCCTACTTCTGTAGTGATACTGCCTCGGAAACCCAAGAAGGGGTCGCCATGAGTCGGGGCCAACTCGATGGCACATAACAACAACAACAAGTCACTAGTAGTAAGTGTGTGAGGAGCCCTGATGGTGCAGTGATTAAGCTCTTAGCTGCTAACCAAAAGGTCGATGGTTCGAGCCCACCAGTCACTCTGTGAGTGAAAGATGTGGCAATTTCCTCCCACAAAGACCACAACCTTGAAAACCCTGTGGGGTAGTTCTACTCTGTCCTAGAGAGTCGCCGAGTTGGAACTGCCTCGATGTCACTGGGTTTAGTAAGTGTGTGAACAATCAGATGCCATACATTATGTGGAGAGCCTTCCCTGTGTTTCCTCTCTCGATCCTAACTGAAATTGTGTGAGCTGGTTATTATCTGCCCCATATCCATCCCATTTTACAGAGGAGCACACTAGGGCAGGCTTGGAGAAAGCAAGTTATGTGCCTAAGCTTTCAGAAGCACTTAGTCTCAGATGCAGAAATGAACCCAGTTTTGTTCCACTCCAAAGCCTGTGTGTCATTCACTACAACTGCCTAACCTCACTCAAAGCCGTTAAAATCAATCAGCTGTGACGAATCAAAGGCAAGAAAGAAATAAGGCCATAACAATTGCAGATGTTGTTTCAAAAAGTCAAATGTATGTATGTATGATACATATTTTCATATAAAAACCAAAACCAAATTCACTGCCATAGAGTCAATTCCAACTCATAGTGACCTCCATTGGTTTTCTAAGGATGTAAGTCATTGTAGAAGCAGACTGCCTCATCTTTCTTCAGTGGAGTGGCTGGTGGGTTTGAACCACTGACCTTCAGATAGCAGCCAAATGCCTTAACCGCTACACCACCAGAGCTCCTTGTGCTTGTGTATATATATTAATCGTATTACGCAAAACATATCAACGTGACACTCAAAATGCAAATAAAAATGAGGCTGAGTGTTCAAAAGAGGAAGGATTCCTTGCAAGGCAGAATCTCATCTGAAATATACAACCTCCAACACGCAATGAAATAAATCATCGGCATTAAGTGCCCCAACTGCCAGTAGATCAAGTTCTTGGAACTAGGATCCTACTTAAGTAATAGTGCACGGGGGAGGGAGGGTGAAAGAAAGAAAGAAGAGTGTTCTTTGAGTGTAAAAAAAAGCACAAGGTCAAGAGCTCCTTGAAGGTCCCCATTTTGCACTTGTTGATTAGGAGAACTAGAACATCCACACTTTGGCCAGAGGAAGAACCAGGGCCTAGACAGAATACCAGAAAGAACAGGCCTGCTGCCAGCTCCCGGCCTCCTGACAATTCATTTCCCTTCCCCAGTGCTCCATTTCCTCCTCTGCATCAGAGATGGGCTGCACCTCACAGGCTTGTTGGTAAAAGTATCAAATGAGGACAAATGTGAACTTGCTCTGCAGAGCTCAGGTCAATAACGCTTGGCTTGCTCATTAAAAGCCTAGATAATGGCTGTGCCTGTGAGGAAGTCTCTGGAAACAGCATAAAGTGACAGGGAAAATGGAAAGCAACTCTGCCTGGTTTACAAAGTGAAAACATGAACATCCCAGAGCTAGACCCAACCAGGAAGGAGTGGTCAAAAGCGAAAGCTGAGACGCAGGTGTAGTGCACAGCAGGGAGGGCCCATCCCAGCACTACCCAGTGGTGTGAACTCCAAAAGGGGATCTCACAGAGGAGGCCCAGGTGTGGAGATGTCAACACTAATCTCCACGTGACACAGGACTGGAACACTCTGGCCTTTACACGCTCATACTTTCCAATATTGAGACCTGCCCTGGTCACTTATTCCTGAAAATGTCATTCAGTGCCACTTCTCATCAGGGAAGAGTGCTGCGTCACAGACAATAGGCTGGTGTCACTGGCCAAAAGCTCATCACTTCCTCCAAAGGCCAGCTGAAGATCCTGAGAGCAGGCTTCGGCCGCAGAGCCACTAAGCAGCCCCCACACAATCTCCCTCTTACTACGAGTCTAATAAAAAAAAAAAAAGATTGTTGAGAGAAATCTTCAAGTCCCAATGGACACATAAGAAATGTCAGGGGAAACGTCTGACTTGGTTGAAGAATTACCTGAGGCTGTTGCTAGGTGGTGCTTATGAACATAAGCACACACCCTAAGACTGGTTTTATTTTTGCTTCAATTAATGGCCAAGTCAAGCTTCCTCAAATTAATTGTCATCAATTTAAATAACATATGGAACACCTGTTAGTTCAGACAGCGAAGACTACAGAAGGGACCTACCAAAGAAGTTTGGGAACACGTGTCAGCTACATGCTAGAGCTGCACGTCCCAAGCTGCGACGAGCACCCAAACCACCTGGGGATGTTGTTAAAAAGCAGATTTTGATGCTGTGGGTTTGGGGTGGGCCTGAGACTACATCTCTAACAAACTCCCAGGTGATGCTACGGACCAGGTGCCAGACAGGGGTCAGCAATCAAGAACAAGAACCAATCTTAAGTGTCACATGGAAGTCCAGTTACTACTCTAAAAAGACAGGTGAGAAAAGATATTTTCAATTTATTCACCCAAAGAAGGTCTGTGATAGTGGCAAGAAGCACTCATCACTCCACGAAATAAGAACCTAAGGAGCCCTGGCAGCTCAACAGTAAAGCGCTTGGCTGCTAACTGAAAGGTGGTGGTTCTAACCCGCCCAGCAGCAACATGATAGAAAGATCTGTGGATCTGCTTCCAGAAAGACTACAGCCTGGGAAACCCCAAGGGGCATTTCTACTGTGTTATATGCAGTCACTCAAGTCCCAGCGGACTCAACAGCACTCAACAGCACTCAACAAAACTAAGAACCTTCCCAATCCATTAGCAAGTTCTGTCCTGGATCCCGACTGGCTGACAAATGGCAAGAAGTATCTTCAGAACTGATCAAGGTACCTTCCAAGGAGTGGCTGATGGGTTTGAACTACCAGCCTTCTGATTAGCAGTCAAATGCCTCATGCACTACCCCACCAGAGCTCCCACCTGAATGGTAGGATTGGAATTAGGAAAGATCTGACTGCTCAGAGAGAATAATTTATGGCCTCGAGCTACAGGACAAAATAGGAGAGGAAGCAATAAAACACATAGTAGTAATTTACTGAGAGCTTACAAGGACGATCACACAGCAGACAGAACTGAAATGCAAACCCAAGGTCGGACTCCAGGGCCCATGCTCTCAACCGCTGAACGGCTGCATACAAGTCACTGCAGGGTTCATGAGAATATAAGGGAGCAGCTGAGGGCACCACCACCTATTACATGACCCCAGGCAAATATTTCATCTCTGTGTCAATTTCTTCATCTTTAATATGGGCTACTAATGGTCGGTACAGCTCAGAGGGGTTTTTTGAAGATCAAATGCAGGAGACTAAATAAAGTACTTAAAACAGCATACACCACATAGTCAATGCCTCTATAAATGTTTTGCTATTTTTATGATGAAGAAAGAAGCTGTGGTGGCATAGTGTCTAAGGCATTTGACTGCTAACCAGAAGGCTGGCGGTTCAAAGCCACCAGCCACTCCTCAGAAGGAAGCTATGACAAAGAAAACCCTATGGATGGACTTCAGGAGACAGAACAGAACCATGGATGGGGTGGAATAAGAAAAAGAGTTTTTGATCTATGGCTAAATGGTGAACCTATAGCAACTGAATGAAGGGTGCTTCCCTTTTCCCCTGATCCCAGATTCTAAAACGAGATGTGGAAATCTGACTTGGAACTACAAAAGGACTCCAAAAGAAGGTAGGATTAAAAAAAAAAATAGATGGTACACTGTGCTTGACTACACGGTACCAAACCTCTATAGTTAACATGGCAGGTCCAATCCCTGCAAGACCGAACAGTAGACTCATAAACATTGCAGAGAGAGAGAATGGCCCGTGGCCAGATAACTGAACCAGTTAAGTGTTCGCCCTGAACACTCTGAACTCCACAGGCCCAGACCGTGGGCAAGAAAGTCCCCTTTTCACTTGGTTGGTGATGAGGGATATCATCCATGCCAGCAACGTCAGAACCTGGCTGGAGAAACTTCTGTGCCGGAACTAAAAGTGTGTTTTATAGACGTAGTCATTCAACAACACACTTATTCAAACTCTACCAACCCCAGGCTGATCAATGACCATGGGGCGGCTGGGACGAACTCTTCCTCCCCACCAGCCCGAAAGCTGGCCAAACGGTGAACAGCAACCGAATGAAGAGTGCCTCCTGCCAGCCTGAAAGCAGAAACACAATGCATTTCACAATTTAACATCCAATATTTAAATCCAGAGTAGAGACAAAGGTCTCATATAAGTCAGGGTTTGGACCTAAGAAACTATAACAGGAACGAAGTTGTAACACTGTTTCTGAAACAGAGCTGACCCATTTGCTGGATGTAAGTGGGAAAGGACATTTGTCCTTTGAGGACTGATCTAGGAAAGTCAGTGCACGTAAATGGCTGGCTGCCTACCACAATCTCCTCTTCTCCCTCCTTACTTACCACCAAACTCCATTTGCTCAGGGCTATGATGTATGAAACTTAAAAAAAAAAAAAAAAAAAAAGACAACAGTGACCAGCCTCCACCGCAGCATGACATAGCCACATGACAGCTAAGAAGTAAGCTAAGCTACTTGATGACGCTTTTAGCTAAGCCCCTGATGGAGACTTTAGAAGAGCTTGTTAAAGGGGAAGATTTGGCTGCCACTGCTCTTTCGTCATCTGTGGGTCTCCCTTCTCCTGCCTGGAACAGGCACAGGACATGGGAGGTGGAGGTGCCATCTTGCATCAAGGCATTAATGTGAAAACAAATGCATGTGCTAAGAACTGCTGAACAGAACAGCAAAAAAGCAGGGTTCCTGAGAGCACCATGGAGCCCCCACATACTCCGGGGCTGCTCATCTCCCCACTTCTTTCACAAACTCCCAGTCGGTAAGTCCACTGTCAGCTGGGTTTTCTGTTCTGTGCAGCTGAACTTACTCTTATCTGATAGTAGCTATAAAAGATCATTTGCTTTGCAAACCAAATCAAAACCAAACTCACTGCCATCAAGTCGAGTCCAACTCATAGTGACCCCTCCTTGGGTTTCTCAGGCAGTATCTCTACGGAACTAGATTCCCTAGTCTTCCGTCTGAGGAGTGGCTGGTGGGGTTGAACCGCCAGCCTTCTGGTTAGCAGTCAAATGCCTTAGGCACTACGCCAGCAGAGCTCAAGCCTCTTGAATTATGTCACTGGCAAGGGGCCATGAGCTATGAATTCATTTGATTTACAAATAACTTTTCTGACACACGCCTAATCCGTATAATAAGGCCCACAGACTGGCTGACTCTCCCCTATTAACATATGGTAATAAACTCACACTGTGAGAATCCTGAAGATCTATTCATAAATGTGATGCTGAGACGAGTGAAACCAGCTTAAGTGCCTGGGGCCAAATCCTGCCCAGCTACCTCCCAGCCATGTGACAATCAATGGTCAAGGTACTTAACTTCTCACTGCTCAGTTCCCTCAACCGCAAAATGGAAGTAAGAATGCCTACCTCAAAGGGCGGTTGTGCATATGAACTGAATTCACACTGGCCAATGCTTAAAACCCGGGCCTGACACACTGCTAACACTTACGAGCATATATTACTATCATGCTAATAGTGGTGACAGTGTTGATAAAGATTAATACGCAAAGGCCAAACAATTCATGCATTCTTTAGACATCAATTTGGGTGCTAACGTGTGCGTCTAACAACACTACATGAAAGTAAGCTGTCATCTATGACCAGGTTGACAGTTTCACGTGGAAGGCTTCCTGCCGTGCTCACGTGACCATATCCATACTCGCACAGTACCAAGAGCAGCAAAGTCCACACGAAGAGCTGCTTATCAGGAGGAAGTGTTTATAAAATGGGGGTTGGGTGGCAAGGTTAGCCAAGACAGCTAAAAATATCCCTATAGCAAACAAAGCTTCATAAACCAAAAGTTTGCTAAAAAGTCAATACTTTTACATGGTGTGGGAAATATTCAAGTAATGTGTCATACACGGTGGGTAAACGGAGCCCCTTATCCTCTAAGAGTTAGCTCTTTGTGTTTTCCTCACACCCTAACACAGAAAGTATCCAGGTCATTCTCTGAGGCTGAACTTAGAATCCGAAAGGGCATAGTGCTTGGTATAAAGTTGCCAAGTGCCAGCCACAGGTATGTCACCTAATCAGTGTCCAGTGCTTTGGACTCTGAGGTCCTGAGCCACCCATAATTGCTCTCTCGGATCATTAGGAAACTTTTCCACATGAAAGCAACCCCAACTAAGCCATAATATAAAGGCAACTAGACGCCAAAAACACATTCTAACCTGCTCTTCCTTTTAGATGAGAAACCAGCATAACAGGCTGTGAATTTACACTTCTCCTCTCCCAATCCCAAGAGAAAAAAAAAAAAAAAAGACACAAATCTTAAGGGTGTGAAGATCTCACTCCATAATCTTACTGTGTTCCTGCTACCAATTTCTGCTTGTACATTACCAAGCAGGCTGGCAGAGGCTCAGGAAAGCCACAGTGATAAGATTTAACCCTGTCTGTACTCTAGAACTGTACTGTACATTAAGTTTCGTTGTCAGCCACATTAAACCCTCAGCTACAAACTGAACCATCAGCAGTTTGAACCCACCAGCAGCTCTTAAGGAGAAAGATGTAGCACTATTTTCGTTAAGATTCACAGCCTTAGAAACACTATGAGGCAGTCCTACTCTGTCCTGTAGGGACACTGGGAGTCAGAATAGACTCAATGGAATGAGTTACTCAGCCATAGATGTAATCCATAGGTATAGTTTTTAAATTTTCTAGGCACTGCAATTAAAAAAGGGAAAAAATAAACCAGTAAAGTTAATTGTAGTAGTATATTTAGTTTAACCCATTATATGCAAAATTATTGCCATTTCAACAGCAATAAAAAAAAATAATTAATGAGCTATTTTATATTTTTTTCACACCAAGTCTTCAAATTCAGTGTATACTGTACATTGAGAGCACATTTCAATTCTGAGTAGTGACAATTCAGGGACTTGATAGTCACACTGGGTTACCAGCTACCTTAAAGGCCAGCATCACTCTGTTGTGGTAGTTGTTGTTAGGTGCTGTTGAGTCGATTACGACTCACAACCACCCCATGGGACAGAGCAGAACTGCCCGTATAGGATTTTCTAGGCTATAATCTTTATAGGAGGAGCTCTGGTAGCATATCGCCTAAGGCATCTGACTGCTAACCAGAAGGCTGGAGGTTTAAACCCACCAGCCACTCCTCAGAAGGAAGACTGGGCAATCTACTTCCATAGTGATATCACCTCGGAAACCCAAGGAAGGGTCACTATGGGTTGGGTCCAACTCGACAGCACATAACAACAACACTCTTTACAAGAGCAGATTGCCAGGTCTTTATTTGGTGAAGCCACTGGTAGGCTCGAACCAAAGACCTTTTGATTAGCAGCCAAGCACTTAACCACTGCACCACCAAGGCTCCTGCACCACTGTCCTAAACACCCATTGCCATCAAGTTGATTCTGACTCAAAGTGACCTTATAGGACAGGGAAGAACTGCCTCATAGGATTTCTAAAGCTGTAATCTTTAAGAAAGCAGATTGCCACATCTTCCCCCTGTGGAGCGGCTGGTGCACTCAAACTGCTGACCTTTCAGTTAGCAGCCAAGAGCGTTAACGACTGCATCATCACAACTCCTCTTAGGTCCACTCTAAACCAAACCGGGAGCTCTGGTAGCATAGTGACTAAAGCACTTGATTGTTAACCAGAAGGCTGGCAGTTCAAACCCACTAGCCACTCCTTGGAAGGAAGGTTGCACAATCTACTTCCATAGAGATACTGCCTTGGAAATCCAAGGAAGGGTGACTACGAGTCGGGGCCGAGTTGACGGAACATCAACAACAACTAAACCAAACCAAAGTAAACTCACTGCCATCAAGTTGATTCTAACTCATAGAGACTTTCATCGGGTTTCTAAGGTGGTAAATCTTTACCAAAGTAGATTTCCCTATCTTCCTTCTGTGGAGCAGCTGGGGGGTTTGAACCACCAGCCTTCTAGTTAGTAGCCATATGCCTTATGCACCATGCCACCAGAGCTCCTGTCAGGACTATCCTAGAGGTCAAAATTGCTTAAAGCATATCAGTTTGGTAAGTTGCCGTGAAGATGGACGTCCAAGTGAACAGATCAATCCCTCAGGCTCAGGGGACAGGCAAGTTGCTAGATGGGGAACCTGGCAGTATCCAGAGGAGAGGAGAAAACAGTCCATTTCTAAGGATATTTACAGCTTTCACACTAAGGTTCTGTATGTCCTACAGATGACAATACTGTTTACTCTTTACACAGTCAAACCTAACCACGGATCTACAAGTATTTGGTTTCTTTACCTTTGTTTTAAGTAAGAGCCCACAAAATGTGGTCACTGGACAAAGCTCTTCTCAGGAGAGAGTGTTCCTTACCTTCTCCCAGAGGCTCAGGAAACAGACATGTCCCACCGACAGTGCTACCCTGTAGGACATCCCGACCCATGTGGTCCATGTGTACCACACCAGCATGGAAATGACATGTGGAGATGGTGGATTTCATTTGTGCCATGGCCATGGGTGAGACGGTTTGAAGGTGACCTGATCTTACCAGTATTTACCTACCTCACAGGCTTACTGTGATGGCCAAGGGCAATAACATAGAGAGCGCTTAGCAAACTGTAAAGCGCTACACAATTCTAGTTATTATTACTGAGAAAGGACACCATTCCTCACCTAGAAGAGTAGATAGAAGAAAGTAAACAACAGTAACTTGAAACAGATATGTTGAATTAGGGGAGGGGGGCCCCACGAAAATCTATTTGTGTTATGGACTTTTTGTTCTCTTAGAAGCATACACAGAGGCTTGAAGGCCTCTATGGCCTTTCCCTCTAATTCTTGGGAGATGTTAAAAAGCAATCGAGGCAGCCAAGAGTGCAAGCGGCTACCCCTGGACCACCTACCACCACCCACCACACCGCTTTCTCAAATACTGCCTAACTCAAAAAACAGTGGCTCAAAACAGTTCAAGTTCTCCTTTCTAATTCTTAAATGTGACGTAGAAAGCTGCTCCCGCCAAGGGTACTGGTACTTTACCCGAGCAAAAGTCGTCGACTCCCGGGGAGCCCCGGCTCAAGGTTTCTCACCCGCGCAAGCGCCACAGTTGGTTCTCGTGCTACCCTCTCGCAGTCTCCAACCAAAACAGCAAGGGTCGGCGGCCCGCCGGCGTGCGGTACCTGTTCAGCCGCCCTGCCCGGCCTGCGGACTGCTCTGGGCAGCCGGAATTTACGAGCTCCCGCAGGAGGCACCCGCACAAAGGCGCCTTGCGCCTCTGCGCTCTGGGACTGCCCGCCGGGGCGCCGAGCACAGAACCTCAGCAGGGCAAGGGGGGCGCCACCCGCCAGCATCCCCAACCCTCACCCTCCAGAGAAAGGCCACCTCTTCTCCCTGCTTTCAAAATGGGACCCCCCCTCGCCTTGCCACGATTTGTACCCCAATAGAACAGTTCGGAGCTGGCTAAAGGGTGAGGGCGCAAAGGCCACGCGGAAGAAGTTTGCACGGTCAACGTGCAGCGCTTTCAAAAGTCCCGGCCGCGGGCTTAGCTGAGCACCCCTTCCGCAGCCGCTAGCCGCCCCAGCCCCGGACTGGAGGAGTCGGGGCCCCGACGCCCGCTCACCTCTAGTCCAGTCCACCACTTGTTTGGGGCTCCACTTGGTCACGGGCTCCATGGCAAATGGCTGCGCTCCAGCTGGGCTAGAACGTCGGCGTAAAGTCCTGGAGCCCGAGCGCCAGGTCCCCGCTAAGGAGGGCGCGCCCCCGGCTGGTCCCCTGCGCGCCGGAGCCCTCCGTCAAGGCTGCATGGCGCGGTCAGTGGATCATCCCAGCGCGGCTCGCCGACACACGGGACAGCCGTGCGGCTCCTCCTCCAGCTGCCACCGTCCAGCTGCGGCTCCTCCTCCTCCTTCTTCCCCCAGCGTCTCCGGGAGCCTGGCGGAGCTGCTCCCGGCGGCGGCGACCTCAGACCCTCCGGCCTGGGCGCGGGACCCTCCCTCTGACGCCGAGCTGGCCCTCGGCCCGGGGCCACTTCCTCCAGTTCAGGACGCACGGCCCCCTTCGACTCCCCCTCAGCGCGGCGCTGTCCCGGCTCCCGGGCTCTGCGTGCGCCCGCGTCCCGAGCTTCTCCGCCGGCCTCCGCCTGCGCCGCGCACTCGTGCAGCTCGGGGAGGACGAGCGCGCGCTCGGGTTACAGTCTGAGCTCCGGGCGCCGGGAACCGAATAAGAGAGGGGCGGGGCGGCGCGGGGCGAAACTGGCAGGGGGCGGGGCGCCGGGCTCCTCCTTCCGTCGCGCGCGCCCGGGAGGCCTGCCGCGCTCGGTGCCAAGGCGCTGGGGGCGGGCGAGCGGGCGCGCGCCCTGGGTGGCGGGTGTTAGCAGCACGTTCTGTCTCGGGGTGAGCAGTCAGACGCTGATAGAAAGTAAAAGCTCTGCATGTTCTGTTCACCTTGAGTGCTCTGTAGCACAGCACTGCTCTGGGAGTAAGCCCTCCTCCTTGTAAGCTTCTTGAAGCAGAATAGCTTTGCTTTGTTTCTCTTTTGGATGAGAGAGCGATCGTTTAACTCGCTTTTTTCCTTAATGCTACTTCAGTGGTATTTCTCCTTCGCCACTGAAGTTAATCCCGATAAATTGGTAACATTTAGCTGTGTATCTTGCCCTATCGTAATATTCATATTTGCAAAATGAGCTAATGATGCTTATTGGGGTTAGTCATGAACCGTGAGGAGAAAGTTGTTAGCCTGCCAAAAAAAAAAAAAAAAAGCTAAGCGCAGGATTTCAGCCAACTAACAACTAAAAGGGGAGGGGCCCTCCCTCCACGTTCGCAGGACTCCATGAGGGCTTTGAGTTAACCCTGAGCTGGAACGAAGCTAAACTCCAGTTTGCCCCTCTTGCTTCAATCCTCAATCCGCTCCCCGGCCCAGTGAACTTTACCTCCTACCCACTCTCATATCTTTTGACGCTTGATAATTCCTACTTTCGATTATGGTTATTTACTTACATCTTCCCTTGGGAAACTGTTAACCCTTTGAGGGCACAGCCTACTTGATAATGCCTGGTTTTCTTCCCCTCTCCCTTTCCTACACCTAGCTCCTAGCACCCAGCGCCGTGTGGAAGTGTGGCTGGTATTCATTCTATTTATATCTGTGAATGCCTCCTTTGTGCCAGCCACTGCCTTTATTATAAAACGTGTTGAATTATGTGATATATACTATTTAAACAGGTCTGTTGGTTGCACAAGTGGGGAAGATGGCCAGCGGCAGACCTATGCATCTTTGGTAGACTGTGATAAGCTGGGGTAAGCAAGCAAGAGGAACGTGAAACATCAGACTCCCCCTCCAAGCCGTCTATCTGTGACGCTGAGGAGCCAACCATAGCAACAGCCAGACGTGCAGCCATCAAAGAGAGTAAAACCTGTGTAAGGTGGAAACCTGTCAGAGAAGGAAAACACAAATATTTCCCACTAAAATGAGCTATAGAAATGGTAAGACTACACCCTGTCAAAGGTGGGACACTTGAGAGACCCAAAAAAACAGAGTTCTGGCTCTCAGTTAGCACTGTATTCTTCTCTGAGCAAAAGACATTGGCAGAGCAAGAAACTTAGAAAAGGCAAGTGCAAAACTCCTGGCAGAGTTATTGTCCTTGGGGACAGGGGGCTGTGGTAAACTTTTCTATCATCCATCGTTGGGCGCCATGGTGGTGCAGTGGGTAAGCACTTGGCTGCTACTGCTGGCTGACAGATCAGTGGTTTGAAGCCACCAGCTGCTCTGCAGGAGAAAGATTGGCAATCTTCTTCCTTGAAGATTGCAGCCTTGGAAACCCTATAGGGCAGTTCTGCCCTATCCGTAGGTTTGGTATGAGTCCGAATCAACTTGATAGCAATTAGTGTCATCCATTGTTAACCATCTTTATGGCAGTAAGCAGGGAGAAGAGTCTTGCTATTTGTCATTGAATTCACTAGATAAATGTAACCAATCTTATCCACAGCTTTAGTTAAGCTATCACTTGGTGTTGTGTCATGTTTGACTGTGAATAGGGTGACCACATAATGTATCTCCAAACCAAGACACTTGTGTTTGAAAGGGGACGCTATCAGTAATCACGGTGGGATAACATGAATAAACTGGGCCATATGGTTCCTGTAATTATGAAGAATGGCCAAATATTAATGATTTTGCCATTGGATGTTTTCACAGTGTTTTCAAGTTCATTTACATTAGTCATTATGGGGGCATTGAAAGCTAAAATCGTGGGAGCCAAGCAAGACTTTGCAAAATTTCACCCTATTGCGTCAACATGCTACACTGGCTATAGTCAACACATGACTACATCACAGCTCAGATCTCTAACCCGGAAGACCAATTAACTATCTAAATGAATTAGCATTCTGTAAACACTTCAAGTCCTGAAGGCTAATTACTATTTAAATAAGGCCATCTACTTTAATTAAAGCTGTTAGCATGTGAAAGTTTTAGGGAAGCCTGTCTTCCAGCCAGAAATGCAAACTTAAAGATATCCAGAGTCACTGTTGGTATACAATAAAGGCAAAATCTTATAGGTGCATAGCTTTGGGAATTAACCTGTGTACAAAATAATCTGTAATTTGCTCATTTTTCTTCTCTGCTATCTGTAATCTGTAGATCTACTGTTATCTTGCATATGCACACACATTACCAAAAGGCAGCTTTGCCATCTTCTTCCTAAGCAGACTTTATTTGAACCTGCTGGGTGCCACTACTCCTTGCACATAACAAGGACCTGCCTACATTTTTTTCTAATTGGATTGAATTCATGGAACCCAGGTGTCCTAGATTTCTCTTTCCAGTTACTTCATTTTGCTGAGTTTGGGTTTCCTTGAATATTTATGTCATGCATTCACTCAATGAAATGTCTATTAAATGCATGTAAGGCAGTAGACTAGGCACTAGGAAGATTCAGAAATGGATGCGGGGTAGTCTTTATAAATCGAGACTGTCATGTGATTTTCTGAGGGGTAGTCTTCTGTAGTCTTTAACCAGAGAGAAGTGTCTTGATAGACCCAGAAAAGGGAATCTTAAGGATCTGTGTGATAGTAACGTTTTAGGCCAGTGTACATGGGGCAAACGGTTTGTGTATCTGCTGCTAACCTAAAGGTTGATGGTTCAAACCACCCAGTAGCTCCAAGGAAGAAAAACTTGGCAAACTGCTTCTATAAAGATTGTTGTTGTGTGCTATGAGGTCGATTCTGACTCAGAGAGACCCTATAGGACGGAGTCAAACTGCCCCATAGGGCTTCTAAGGCTGTAATCTTTATGGAAGCAAACTGCCACACCTTTCTCCTATGAAGCAGCTGATGGGTTCATACTACTGACCTTTCATTTAGCAGTCAAGCACTTAACCATTGCACCACGAGGACTCCTTCCTGTAAAGACTACAGCTAAGATAACCCTAAAGAGCAGTTACACTCAAGATACAGATCACCATGAGTTGGGCTAATTCAATGGCAATTGACAACAGCGCATTCAAATAGGAATCCTGGGTGGCTCAGAGCAGAGAGTTAAGCGTTTGACTACTAACCAAAAGGCTGTCAGTTCAGACCTCCCCAGAGGACCTCAGAAGAAAGGCCTGGTGATCTGCTTCTGAAAGGCCACAGCCTTGGAAACCCTGTGGAGCACGGTCCACTGACACACATGGGGTCACCACAGATGGGAGCCAACTTGACACAACTGTAAAAACATGCACATTATGAACATGTTTATTTGATTTGGAATGGAAGTTTTGGGGTAGTGGTTATTAATATTATATATAACCACCAAAAAAAAAAAAAAAACATTGATGTTGAGTTGATTGCGATTCATAGTGACCTTACACGACAGAGTACAAGTGCTCCACAACACTTTATGGAACTGCTATAAATCTTTACAGAGGCAGACAGCCACATCTTTCTGTGGATGTTTTCAGTGGAACAGCTGATGGGTTGGAACCACTTACCTTAATAACCACCTTCTCACTGCCGTGGAGTTGATTGAGACTCATAGCAACCGTATAAGACAGAGTAGAACTTTCCATAGCGTTTCGAGGCTATAAATCTTTACAGAAGCAGTTTGGCTCATCTTTCTCCCACTGAGCTCCTGGCAGGTTTGAACTGCCAACCTTTTGGTTAGCACCCCAATGCCTTAACCACTGCTCCACCAGAACCCCTTTTAATAAGCATAGGAGAAGCAAAATAAGCAAACTTTTAAACAATAAATTATTAATCTGTAAAGACCAACCTGCTTCCCAAGTTCAAGAATGTTTTCCAGAATGAAAGAAACAAAAAAAATAAAGCCAGCTGCTCCAAATACTCAGTTTTATCTCCTGGCTTTATCTATGGGTTTTATCTATAGGTCTTTCTCTTGTTTTATCTGTGTGTCCTTCTCTTGGTTATCATCTTCTTCCCCATCACATTGCTTTTTTACTATTTTCAGAACTTCCAGATTATGTATTGTTTTCTTCACATATAATTGTCTCCTGCACTTCTCTTACTATGTTATCTTCATCATGGGGGAGCTCAAACAATTCTGCTAATTGCTACCTGGGAAATCTTTGAGCTAAGCTTTCTTATCTATGACCTTACCTGACTGCAATGTCATCAGTTTACCAAGTTAGCCAGGCTCTGATGATCTTGTCTTTCTTTCAACTCTATTTGTTCTGGACACTTCACACATAGTAACGCAATGATCTCCATAAATACATCAGGCTCCCTATCAGATAACTCAAGTAGTAAAGACCTCCCAGGGTTGGGTGTGTGTGTGTGTGTGTGTGTGTGTAGTTTTATTTTGTTTTGTTTTCTCATCTCAGGAATGCTATTCTACTTATTCAGATTCTTTTGATCATTTAGGTATAGGAATTAAGTCATCCCATAGTAGGAAAAGGGAGCTCTCGTGGTGCAGTAATTAAGGCATTCAGCTACTACCCAGAAAGGTCAGCGGTTCAAAGCCACCAGCCACTCTGCAGGATAAAGATGTGGCAGTCTGCTTTGCTAAAGATTTACAGCCTTAGAAACTCTAGGAGACAGTTCTACTCTGTCCTAAAGAGTCACTACGAGTCAGAATCAACTTGATGGCAGTGGGTCTGGTTCTGGGCGTACTACGAAAAGGGGCTCTAGTGGTGCAGTGGTTAAGGCATTTGGCTGCTAACCAAAAAGGTGGAGGTTCTAACCCACTAGCCACTCTGTGGGAGGAAGATGAGGCAGTCTGCTTCCATAAAGACTGACAGCCTTGGAAACCATATGGGACAGTTCTATTCTATCCTATAGGGTTGGTGTGCATTGGAATTAACTCTATGGCAGTGGGTTTGGTTTTGGTTTTTGGTCTGGGCCCTATTGTAATTTAAAGACCAGTCTTAGTTTGTTGAATATTCTAAAAACCTCATCAAGTTTAAATCATATTTGGAGAAGTTGATTAGATTAAATTTTTCTATTGGGAAAAGAAAATGGCACTATTCAATCCCATTTTCAAGGATTTATAGCTGTAGTTTCCAGAGTTGGTATATGAGGCAACACTCACAAAACAGCTGAGCTCCCCCACTCTCAAGTACTAAAGCAGCCCTCAAAGGAACAAGCGACAGACACGGAAGGAGCCCTCAGCCCCTCTTCTCCCCACTGATGGATGCTGCGTTTCATTGCAGCTATCAGGTTGCAGTGTCCAGGAAGAGAACCGTGCCTCTCCCACCAGCTGGCCTTACACTATCACTGTCACTCTTCAGTTTCTGAATCTCTGAACCAGTGTACATAATCCAGGAGATTCAGGCTTGGTGATTTTCCACTTCAGACAATTGATATTGTCACATTGATATTGACAGACAAAGGCTCAGGTGGAAAAAAATAAAGTCATTTTAAACCTAAAAAGGAGCCCTGGTGGCACAGTGGTTAAAATGCTCAGCTGATAACCAAAGGGTCAGCAGTTCCAACCCACCAGCTGCTCCATGGGAGAAAGATGAGGCAGTCTGCTTCCATGAAGATTTACAGCCATGGAAACCCTACAGGGCAGTTCTATTCCGTCCTAAAGGGTCGCTATGAATTGGAATCAACTCAGCGGTGGTGGGTTTGGGGTTTTTTGTTTGTTTGTTTTTCAACCTAAAAAGAAAACTATAAATTAAGTTAAGCCAAGTAAACTTTTGTCATAAGAACTAAAACAGATGTGAGTACCATAAGCACACAAAGATAAAACTTTTAAAGACAATTTCTCTAAATCATTTATAAGAAGAAAATTTTAAAAATGAGCTTATTTACTACTTTATATTTTTCTAATTTGAGTTTGGCATAACAGAAATATTTTAGAATTCCATTTCAAATCAAATAGAAATACATATCCAAAAGTTCCAGATTACAGATAAGCGGCTTTAATGGACTCTGAGTTCACGCTGAAAGTTTTTTGCTTTCCATGCCGTCCACACCCACTGCTGTTGAATTGATCCCGACTCACAGCGCCCCTAGAGGACAGAGTAGAACTGCCCCATAGGGCCTTATCTTTCTTCCAAGGAGCAGCTGGTGGGTTCAAACCTCTGACCTTTTGGTTGGCAGCTGAATACTTTAACCACTGCACCACCAGAGCCCCTTGACTCTTCCATTACTTAGCTACAATTACATATTGACATAGAAATGTTTCCTAGTTTTAACCTGACAGCAGTTGAATTCTGCAGCCACTATCAGTCAGCACATTTATGCTTCCCACTGGGGCTCCTTAGACTTCTGAGCCTGTAACAGGACCCCAGTCCTTAAGTTACCACTGCTAGCTGCTTGCATTTAGAAAAGCTGCAATCATGTGGGAAAGGGAGAGGTGAAAAGAAAAGGAACATGCTAGAAAAGCAGGAAGTGTTTCAGTCTACTTAAACGTCAAAAGGGAAAGGATGAAAAACAATACCAATCCGTGTTTTCCTGTAGGGAGCCAGATGATTCTATAGGATTTTGAGAGCAATCCCCAAGGTCTCATTGAACAGCAAAACTCACACTTGCTGCCCAAAAGTCAGCAAAATGGTTGTTGAAACCCATAACCTGCTCACAGACGCTTTACCTTGAAAGCAATGATAATTGCTTTGCAGGGTGCATTACACATGAGAAAATTCCCAGATCAAATCTTTTTTCTACTTGAGTTCCATTTAAGTTTTGCTTCTAGTTACACAGGAGTGGGGTTATAACCATCTCTTTTCCATTGTTTCCTCTTCTCTAAGACCTCATCCCAGAGAAGCAGCTGGGGCTAGGATCTGGAGGCAGCACGCAGTTTAAGGAAAGGCTGAAGAAAGCCCTTTGACGGTGAAGCCTGCAGTATCTGAGTTCCAGGAGGTTCCTTTTGCTGAGAAGGGGGAAACAAAGGGATATCTGAATAACACCAGGGGTAAGCCTGCAGGTCTCACTTCTGTCCTGCTCCAAATGATGTCCTCTGTGGGTGCCACAGGGTGACCAGCCAGGTGGAACAAGAAGTGAGAACAGGACTGTAAATACACTGCCGGCCTCACGCATCAGGACTCAATGCCACTGAGGAAGAGTCTGCCTACTGTCCTACTGCACTGTCCTCTTCCAGGCTCCCCACCCTTCCTAGGCCTCCTCCCTTTGCGCCATGTCTTAGTGTTGGTTATAGCTTCATCTCCTCAAGGTACTGGCCTGAGATGTTCCTTTTCTGAGAACCTGTGTTTAAAAGAGAGCTCTTGGAGCTCTCAGCTAAATTTATTGCCCCAATCTTTGAACTAGTCTGTGACTAGCCATGTCACCTTAAACAAGTTAGTGTCTTGGGCCTAGATGTGAAGATTTTGGCTCAGTGGAATTTTAAAGATCTCCTGACTTTAAAACCTCTTTTCTAACAGTGAGATATCAGTATTCAGGGCAGATAGTGGGGAAAGCGTTTTTGCATGAGGGACTGGACCACTTCCCACCTGTCTGCTCTAGGTCCATATCGTTTCATACACCCACTTGGTGAATTGACTTTGGAGATACTGGTTTTTTAAAAAAAGGAAGTAATAGGAGATGACGTAGTGATAAGGAGAGGGACTGGAGAAGTTTCAAGATTTTACATATTGTTTGTAAATTTTATCTTAATATCTTTTCTCTTATCAATAATATAATGATAGCAAATCATACAATGGTTATCAAACTAAGAATTTCATGTCTGTCAGTATTAAAGTAAATAAAAATATGAATTTGCTGAGAAGTAATTATTACAATTACTTCTAACTCTGGTTCCTCAAGAGGCTGGCTCCCCAAGAAGAGATGTCACCTGATGTGGGGTGAGGTGCCCCAATTTCATTTAGAACCCAGTCCTCTATATCACTTCCAGCCCCCTCCCCCTGCCTTCTCCCCTAGCCCAGGAGGTCTTGCAGGAAAACATTGTTTGAATTTTAATTTCATTGATTTTTTTTAAACAATTTATTTTCTGTTTAGTCTATGACTCTTGTTCCTTCTGCTCCTGAAATGAAAACATATTCACAGAGTGACCATTGACAACATCTTTAGTTACAAAGATCAAAAATCCAAATCAGTGGTTTTGATTTTCCAGAGTAATGTACTGGAAGGTTCTAGTGCTAAGCTCTGCCCCATACCTTCACCAAATCACCAGATTACTTCACCTCTCTACGATCAGAACAAGATGATCTGTGAAGTTTCTTCCACTGTTTAACACTGGTTACAAATCAACATGAATCAATCTGAGGTTTGCCACTTCCAACCAAAGAGAATTCCTGGACCCAAGGGTGGCTTCAATCAGCACTTGGGTTTTTTTCATTTAGCACTCGTTTTGTAAAATATTGTATCTCCAAAAACACTGTTCTATATCCTACTTGGTGAATAGTGACCAGGATCTTAAAATCTTGCAAGCGGCCATCTAGATGCAG
>NW_006922168.1:442689-443863 GCF_000298275.1 Orycteropus afer afer
CCTTATGTAGTTGACAAGAGACCTTTATCTTCCAAGTCCAGAGGCTAAATCGTTGTCAGTCTCCAGCTGAGCGGCCCTACTGTGAGGCTCCCTGAAGCCTCCCATGGAAGATGGCCCAAAGCGAAGGCCAGCCCTGGAAAAAAGGAGCGTTTGATGGATTCCAAATTTGCCATGTCAGTCATTAGAGAGAAGCACTGGAATTGTCATCACACACAGGCTACAAAGAGGGAGACTCTCATGTGTTCCAGTGAGATATCTGAATAGCAGAGCCAAAGAGCCAAAGAATGACTCCTTAACTCACATCTTCTTTGTCTTTTATTTATATCTTCTGAACAACCATGCTCAACCTCCACTGGGGGTTTCTGGTTAAAGTGGAGCTGACCAAAATGTCAGAACTCTCTTTATCCCTTCTTACAGCATTTCTGTAGTACAGACAAGCCTAAATGCATCCCACCCAGAAGCTACACTTCCACAGAGGAGCGAGGGACTGCCAAAAGTAACTTATTCGGGAACAAGAGAAGATTTTATATTACCCTTGGGCCATTTAATTCCAGTAGCCCAGTCATTTTGGGAAATCATATTCAATCCAAATGTGAAGTAATAATAACTGATCTTAAATTCATCAAACTAATCTCAGAAATGAAAATAAGTAAATAATAAATCTTAAAGGTTTTCACTAAGGGAACCCTAAACTGGATTGACTGCTTATTAGAAAAACAACTAAAACAATAGGAAAAAAATAAAGCCCAAGAAATTTTCAATTATTCTTTGCTCCAAAATAATGATAGTAAGCATACTAAGTGATGGATGTAAGACAAGGCATTATATACCAACAAATAATATGCATAAAACAAGGCATAACTAATTTAGAAGTACCTCTGAAGCATGCCATTTAATTTGTTTTTAAATGTATCAGAGTAATTATTATTGTTGTGGATTGTCATCAAGTTGATTCCAGCTCAAGGTGAGCCCATGTGTGCAGAGTAGAACTGCTCCGTGGAGTGGTTTTCAAGGCTGTAACCTTTCCGAAGCCAATCTCCAGGCCTGTCTTCCAAGGTATGTCTGCGTGGGTTTGAATGATGCCTAACCATTTGTGCCACCAATGACTCCAGAGTAATTCTGGTGCTTTTAAGTTATGACAGCAAATTCTTTCATATCACTCCCTTTGAGACAC
>NW_006922168.1:468179-468681 GCF_000298275.1 Orycteropus afer afer
GTCAAATAGTGGTTCCTTTTGTAGAGTGGGGTCAGTGATTGGGGTAGGGCACATGGGAGAAAAGATGTGGCAGTCTCCTTCTGTAAAGATTGAAAAAATCCATTGAAATCTGTTGCTGTTGAGTTAATCCTGACTCACAGTGACCCTATAGGACAGAGGAGAACTGTCCCATAGAGCTTCCAAGACTGTAAATCTTTACAGGATCAGTCTGCTACATCTCTCCTGTGAAGCTGCTGGAGGGTTCAAACCACTGACCTTTTGGCTGTAACCACCATGCCATCAGTGCTCCTTAAAGCTAATTACAGCCTTAGAAACCCTATGTGGCAGTTCTACTCTGTCCTGTAGGGTCGTTATGAGTCAGAATCCACTCTCTAGCAACAGGTCAAGTTGGACATTTAATAGCCTTTAGTACCCACAATTACCGACTCAAATATACCAACAGCCTTGAAGATGGCCCAGGAACAGGCAAAGTTGTGTCCTGTTATACACAAGGTCACCATGA
>NW_006922168.1:469851-473071 GCF_000298275.1 Orycteropus afer afer
TTCAAATTGGCAGTTGGACCAGAAACTTGATTAGACTCAGATGCAGGTATGATCTCTTTAGCAAGTCTGCAAGTGGTCTTGTGTTTTTTCATCAGGAGGAACACAGATCAGGTTTTCACCCTTTTTTATGTTAGCACCTACTCACACTCAAGACCTACATCTGTTAATTCATCGGGATTTGAAAAACAGTGATTTTCTAATTCTATCATTTTGTTTCTGCTTCTTAAAAGGAATAATTTTATGAGGTGATTCTTCTCATCGACTAATTGCTTACAATGCATATGGAAAAATAAGTGCTTGGTTTTTTCCCTTTACTTACAAAGGTTTCAAGATAATGAACTGGTTCTTTGTCCTACTTAGAAGGTGACTAATTTATTATTTTTTAAGTTTTATTATATTCATTTGTGGAGTCACGTATTTAAACACACTCAAAGCATTGCAGCTCTTCTACTCATAAGAACTTCCCATCTTTGGTTTTACTGAGTCCCGTTGACACTACCCTAGTAGGCTTTGATAGCTCCCTTGGTATGTTAAGATGCTCCAGACCTGGAATCAGCCATTTATCAAGAAGTTCTGATTTCTTTTAAAGGAAACCACAATTTGAACTCACTTCATTCCTACTGGTTCTCATTGTTTTTAGGCCTTTTCAATGTAAATATGTACATTTAAAGATAAAATGTCCCCTGAGTTCATACTGATATTTCTAACTCAAATTGAAGGCAAATAGTGCCTAAGGCATTTGACTGCTAACCAGAAGGCTGGTGGTTCAAACCCACCAGCCACTCCCTGGAAGGAAGACTGGGCAATCTACTTCCATAGAGATACCACCTCGGAAACTCAAGGAGGGGTCGCTATGAGTTGGGATTGACTTGAGGGCAGTGAGTTTGGTTTTTCCATTATTCTATACTACAAAGATGTGGTAGCATAGTGCCTACGTCACTTGACTGCTAACCAGAAGGCTGGTGGTTCAAACCCACCAGCCACTCCTCAGAAGGAAGATTGGGCAATCTAGTTCTGTAGTGATACTGCCTGGGAAACCCAAGGAGGGGTCGCTATGAGTTGGGTCCAACTCGATGGCAAATAACAATAACAACAACAACTATATTACGAGGAGCTCTGGTGGCACAGTACTTAAGGCACTCAGCTGGTAACTGAAAGGTCGGCAGTCAGCCTCAGTGGTGGCTCTGTGATAGAAGGGTGAGGCATCTGCTTCCACAAAGATTAACAGCGTTGGAAACAGTTCTAATTCTGTCCTATGTGGTGGCTATGAGTTGGAATCTACCAATGGCAGTGATCTTCTACACTCCTTCTCCATCTCCTTTCTTCCATATTGAGCATCCTGGCTCTCAAAGGCATAGGGGATGCTAGAAATAGGATAGCTCTTATTTACTAGATTTGCTTTGTCCCACTTGACACCCTAACTGTCTCAGAATACCAATACAAATACCACCACCACCAATTGTGATTATTACAAACTATTTTAAAAATTTTATTACTGATGCTATCATCATTCTTCCCAGTATTTTTAATCTCCAAATATGTTTTGTGTGTTTCCTAAAACCAAGCACATTCTCTTAGTTAAACTCAATACAATTATCAAAATCAGGAAATTAGCAATGATATTACAATGTTGTTGTTTTTGTTTTGTGCCATCAAGTCATACTCGACTCATAGTGAGCCCTCCTTGGGTTTCCTAGGCAGTATCACTACAGAAGTAGATTGCCCAACCTTCCTTCTGAGGAGTGGCTGGTGTGTTTGAACCGCCAGCCTTCTGGTTAGCAGTCAAATGCCTTAGGCACTACGCTACCAGAGCTCCTCACTGATATCATACTGTTATCTAATCTGCAGATCTTATTTAAATTTTTCTAATTGTCCCCAAAATGTTGTTGATCCGATCCAGAATCATAGGACTTTGTGTTCAATTGTCGTGCCTCTTTATTCTTCTTTCCTGTGGAGCAGTCCCTCAGTTTTCCTTTGCTCTCCATAACTTTTGAAGGGTGCAGGACAATTATTTTGTAGAATGTTGATCACTTTGGGTTTGTTCCTTCATGATTCAGTCCATGGATTATTAGAAGAAACTCTACAGAATTGCTGTTGTGTCCTTCTCAGTGCATGACATCAGGAGGTGCAGGATAGTGATGTGTCCCGTTACTGGAAATTCTGATGTTGATTCCTCGATTAAGGTGGTGTCTTCCAGAATTTTCTACTGTAAAGTTAGTATTTCCCTTCATAATTATGAAGTCTTTCTTTGGAAGACATTACAAACTATATGTATGTATGTGTGTGTATATATATGACTTTTTATTATACTTTAGCCCTTATTATAGTTTCGCCCACTAACTGTAGCATCCATTGATGATTCTTGTATAAAACTATTATTGCTGTGCTTATTGCCCAATGATAATTTTATAATTCTATCATTGTTTCTACATTTAGTTGGAATCATACTATAAGGAAGAGATTTCAATTATAATACATTTATATATTTGTTCATTAATTTATCAGAATTGACTCAGATTTTTATTTTAATTCTATGGGTTATAATCCACTACTGTTGTTTTTTAGTTTCTCAAATTTAAGCAAGGTTTAGTCAGTGAAAATTTGTTCAAGGTGACTTCTGGGTCCTTTAGATAAGCTCTCATCTGTTTTTTGTTTTGTTTTGTTTTTAGCATTTTCTTCCTTTGTGGCATCATAAGATATTCAGACTCATCTTCCATTTTACCTGTCCTAATATTAGTCTCACTCAACGACACATAACAACAACAACAACAATATTAGAATTAGCATTTCTCCAAGTTTCTTTGGTTCCTTTTGTTGGAGAAAGCCATTTTGAGGCCAGTATCTGGCAGTAGATGTGCTCATGGGTACTGGGTTGTCCTTATTTCTAGGCCTTCATAGCAGCCAGAGCTAGGAAATACTCACAAACACACACACATACACACAATCATATGCACACGCATCTCTGTCTGTTTCTGTATTTATCTATCTGCATTTATGTTAATAACCAAGTATTCATGTGGAAACGTCCAATTCCAATCCAGCATGACCGGGTTCATGCTAGCCTTCTCCCTTGTGTTATTTGTAACTCTCTTCTCTTACAGTGAGAAATCTGGCTCTCATCACTCATCATATATTTACTTATTTGTTCAGTCCTAGAATATACATGGGAGCTCTGGTAGCATAGTGGCTAAGACACTTGCCTGCTAACCAGACGGCTGGC
>NW_006922168.1:473506-474412 GCF_000298275.1 Orycteropus afer afer
GGACTCAGAGAAGCATCACTCCTCCATCTCTTCTACCGTACACCCATCTCTCCCATCATTTTCACCCCATTCCCACCAACCTCCTGAAGGTAACCAATCTCATTATACTCTGGTTTAATCTTCCATGACCTCACCAACAAGCTGTGTTGTCATACTTTAAAATCTGTGTCAGTTTGATAGGTGAGAAATGTTATCTCAGTGTTGTTCTAATTTGCGTCTACTTATGAGTTTTTGCACGTTTCTTTTTCTGTTTAATTGTAATTTGGGTGGAAGTTTACAGAACAAATTCATTTTTCATACAACAGTTCATATATATTTTGTTTTATGATATTGATTACAATCCCCATAATGTAATAGCTCTCTTCCCACTTCCTCCCTGTGGTTACCTTTTACCTGTGTCCTTCTTTCCCATACATTCCTGTCCTCTGAGCTATCTCTGATAGCTTCTGATCTCCCATGAGTGATTGTTCTAAAGAGTGTACTTACCTGGTGTAAATGTTCAACTTATACACCTGTCTATTGTTTGGCTGGCCAGAAGCCACAGGAGTGAGTCCAATTCCAGGCCCAAAAGATGACTAGAGGCCATAGTCCCAGGGGTTTCATCAGGCTCTGTCAGACAAGTAAGCCTGGTCTTTTTTATGATTTTGAGTTTTGTTCCACATTTTTCTCCCACTCTACTCAAGATCTCCTACACTGATCCCTTTCCAAGCAGCTGATGGTGGTAGCTGGGCACCATTTAGTTCATCTGGATTTAGGGTCATGTAGGCTGAGGTTTGCATGGTCTACAGTCCCTTAGAATAACTGTTTCCATGTGTCTTTTTGCTGTGCATGAGGAGGGACCAATTGTCACATCTTAGATGGCTACTGGAAAGCTTTCAATACCCCAGTTGCAACTCATCAAAGCAG
>NW_006922168.1:476037-476908 GCF_000298275.1 Orycteropus afer afer
TGCTGACCAGGAGGCTGGCAGTTCAAATCCACCAGCCACTCCTCAGAAAGAAGGTTGTGCAATCTACTTCCATTGTGATACTGCCTCGGAAACCCAAGGAGGGGTCACTATGAGCTGGGTCCAACTCGACCGCACATAACAACAACAACAATGGCTAATGAGTACAAACATTTCTTCATGTGTTTGTTGGCTTACTGAATATCTTCTTTGGTGAAGTATCTGTTCATGTCTTCTTTTTTTTATTAGAATGTTTGTCTTTTTGATGTTGAAATGTTGGAGTTTTCTATAAATTTTAGAGATAAAGTTGCTTGTCACATACGTTGTTGCTGAATATTTTTTCCCAATCTGTAGGTTCTCTTTTTACTCTTTTGGTAAAGTTTTTTGATACACATAAGAATTTAATTTGTAAAGGTCCCAGTCTTCTTGTTTATTTTCTGCTGTTTGTGCAGTTTTACTTATGTTTGGTTGTCTATTAATGCCATAAATTAGGACCCCTAAGTTTGCCCCTATTTTTTCT
The DNA here is from genome assembly GCF_000298275.1 of Orycteropus afer afer. Taxonomy (NCBI): domain Eukaryota; kingdom Metazoa; phylum Chordata; class Mammalia; order Tubulidentata; family Orycteropodidae; genus Orycteropus; species Orycteropus afer. Next base: position 476,555 of record NW_006922168.1, read on the forward strand.
TTAATGAACTTCAAAGTTTAGGTTTTAGATTTCAGTCTTTGATCCATCTGGAGTTAGTTTGTGTGTATTGTGTGAGGTATGGATCTTGTTTCGTTTTTCTGCAAATGGTTATCCAGTTTTGCCAGCACCATTTGTTAAAAAGACTATCTGTTCCCTCATTGAATGGATTTTGGCCCTTTGTCAAAGATGAGCTGAACATAAATGGATGGACCTATTTTTGGGGTCTCAGTTCTATGCCACTGTCTGTGTGTCTGTCACTGTACCAATACCAGGCTGTTTCGACTACTTTGGCTGTATAGTAGGTTTTGAGATCAGGGAGTATGAGACCTCCTCCTTTGTTGTTCTTCTTCAGTA
>NW_006922168.1:477184-480968 GCF_000298275.1 Orycteropus afer afer
TTTTATCTTTTTGGTATCATAAATGGTATTGATTTCCTTATTTCCTTTTCAGAGATCTCTTTGCTGGTGTAGAGGAATCTAACTGATTTCTGTATGTTGATCTTGTACCCTTCCACTATGCTAAATCTTTCAATGTTGTTGTTGTTGTTATGTGCCGTCAAGTTTCTTGCTGAGACTCTTGGGTTTTCTATATATAGGGTCATATCGTCTGAAAATAGAGGTAGTTTTTCTTCTTCCTTATGATTTTGGATGGCTTTGATTTACCTTTCTTGGCTTGTTGCCCTGGCTAGGACTTCCAATACAATGTCGAAGAGAAGTGATGAGAGAGGGCATCCTTGTCTGGTTCCCCTTCTCAAGGGGGAATGCTTTCAGTCTCTCTCCATTGAGAAGAATGTTGACTGTTGGTTTTGCATAAAAAATGAAAACTCAGTGCCATCGAGTTGGATGCGACTCTTACCAACCCCTCCTTGGGTTTCTGAGGCAGTATCACTACAGAAGCAGATTGCCCAACCTTCCTTCTGAGGAGTGGCCAGCGGGTTTGAACCGCCAGCCTTCTGGTTAGCAGTCAAATGCCTCACGCACTACGCTACCAGCCTTTTATTATGCTGAGGAATTTCCCTTCTATTCCTATTTTTCTGAGAGTTTTAATCAGAAATCAGTGTTGGATTTCATCAAATACCTTTTCTGCATTGATTGATATGATCATATGTTTCTTTTGCTTTATTTTACTTATGTGATGGATTACATTGATTGTTTTTCTAATGTTGAACCATCCTTGCATACCTGGTATGAATCCCTCTTGGTCATGATATCTTTTTGATATGTTGTTGGAGTTTATTGCATATCAGGGTTATGCATATTTCATAAAATGAATTTGGGAGGATTCCATCCTTTTCTATGTTCTGGAATAGTTTGAGTAGGATTGGTGTCAGCTCTTCTCTGAATGTTTGCTGGAATTCTGTGAAGCTGTCTGGGCCAGAGCTTTTTTTGTTGTTGTTTTTGGTACTTTTATTTTTTTTTATGACCTCTTCAATTTCTTCTTTTGTTATGGGTCTGTTCAAATTTTCTACCTCAGTCTGTGTTAGTTTAGGTAGGTAGGTAGGATATTTCCAGAAATCTATCTGTTTCTTCTAGGTTTTCAAATTTGTTGGAGTACAGTTCTTCATAGTATCCTGATATCCTTTTTAATTTGATTGGTTCTTTTGTGATATTACCCATTTCATTTCTTATTTGTGTTATTTGCCTCTTCTCCTTCTTTTCATTTGTTATATTTACAGTGGCTTGTCAATTCTGCACATTTCCTTATGGTTTTACTATTCTACAATGACTCTATATAAATCTGCTGTAATCCCTCTCTCTCACTCCACCATTTAAACTTTGTTTAACACACAACTATATATTTAATGCATATCTTCAGTCCTAGGTTAAGTCCTTTCTGGTCATTTTCACTGTTTAAAGCTCTTAATCAAGTAGATTACTTAGAAAGGACTCATTGGAACAATGCTCACTGAATTCTTGCATGCTAATGATTATCTTAACCCTTTATATATGAAGGTCAATTTTGCTAGATACAGAATCCTTGGCTCTTGGCCTGGCCTCTGCCCTACTCAAGCAAGTGTTACAAAGCTCTTTTAGCTTTGCTGATAGGTGACCTTGGTTCACCCCACTCCTCCAGCAAGCGTCTTGTCCAAAGGTTCTCTCAGCTTTCTCACTCCATGGGCCAGCCGTCCTGCCACACTATCTCATGCTTGTCTGTCAGTTCTGCTGCCTCTGCAGCTGCCATATCTCTGTTGTCTCTCTGCTGTTGTCTCAGTGCAAGGATCTTGGGTCCAAGGGCATGCTCCATTCTGGGCTCTTCTCTGTCTTGATAGTAGTTAGATTCCCCCTTGTGCCTCTGGGAGAGCTCATTTTAAGCCTAGTGGAATGACTAAACTGACCAATCCCCACATTAGTGTTCCATACACCTTATTTGCACAGTCCCACCCCCAACAAGTGGACCATGTACCTTATTTACATAATTAGCAAACTATCCAGTCCCCTCAATGGACCACAAAGCATCTCACATTAGCATAGTTCCATCCTGTCATCTGGTAGGAGTCACAAAGACCACAGCTAAAAGAGCCATTTCAAGTAATTCTCTGGACCACAGTCATTAAAAAGACAGGAAAGGAAAAAAATGGATGCCAGAAGAGACTCTGAAACTTACTCTTGAACAGAGAGTAGCTAAAATGAATGGAAGAAATGATGAAGTAAAAGAGGTGAACAGAAGATTTCAAAGGGCAGCTCTAGAAGACAAAGTAAAGTATTATTATGAAATGTGTAAAGACCTGGAGTTAGATCACCAAAGGGAAGAACATGCTCAGCATTTCTCAAGCTGAAAGAACTGAAGACAAATTTCAAGCTTTGAGTTGCAGTATTGAAGCCTTCTTTGAGCAAAACATGGGCCCATTACAACATGAGCAAAATATTGAATGACACAAGAAGCATCAAAAGAGGATGCGAGGAACACACAGAGTCACTGTACCAAAAAGAATTGATCAATGTTCAACTATTTCAGGAGGTAGCATATAATTAAGGACCAACGACTTTGAAGGAAGAAGTCCAAGTTGCACTGATGGCATTAGTAAAATAAATAAATAAAATAAGGATCCAGGAACTGATGGAATACCAACTGAGTTGTTTCAATAAACAGATGCAATGCTGGAAGTACTCACTCACTATGTTAAGAAATTTGGGAGATAGTTACCTGGCCAACCAAAAAGAAGAGATCCATATTTGCACCCATCCCAAAGAAAAGTGACCCAACAGAATGTGAAAATTATTAAACAATATCATTAATATCACATGCAAGTACAATTGTGCTGAAAATAATTCAAATTTTCTGTATGCAACAGTACATCGACAGGAAACTGCCGGAAATTCCAGCCAGATTCAGAAGGGGATGTGGAATGAGGGATATCATTGCTGATGTCAGATGAATCTTGGATGAAAGCAGAGAATACAAGAAAGATATTTACCTGTGTTTTATTGACTATGCAAAGTCATTCAATTTTGTGGATCATCACTAATTATGAAAGACATTGTGAAGAATGGAAATTCCAGAACCCTTAATTGTGCTAAAAGAGACAGTTATTTGAACAGAAGAACAAGGGGATACTGCATGGCTTAAAATCAGGAAAGGTGTGCATCTGGGTTGTGTCCTTTCACAATACTTATTTACTTATTTAATTTGTTTTCTGAGCAAATAATCCAAGAAGATGGACTATATGAAGAAGAACCCTGCAACAGGACTAGAGGAAGACTTATTAACAACCTGTGATATGCAGCTGACCGAAGGTTGCTGCTGAAAGCACAGAGGACTGGAAGCACTTATTGATGAAGAACAAGGAATACAGACCTCAGTATGGATCACACCTCAACATAAAGAACACAAAAGTCCTTACAACTGGCCAAAAATGCACATCATGTTAAACAGTGAAAAGACTGAAGTTGTCAGGAATTTCACTTTACTTGGATCACTAATCAATGCCCATGGAAGCAGCAGTCAAGAAATCAAATATGTTGCAAAAGAACTCTGTGAAGTGTTAGAAAGCAAAGATGTCAGTTTGAGGACTAAGGTGCACTTGACCCAAGACATGATATTTTCAATTGCCTCATATGCATGCAAAGCTGGACAATGAATAAGAAAGATCAAAGAATTGATGCATTTGAATTATGGTGTTGGCAAAGAATATTGAATATACTATGGCCTGCCAGGAGAACAAAGAAATTTGTCTTCGAGGAA
>NW_006922168.1:481963-485161 GCF_000298275.1 Orycteropus afer afer
CTATGAATATTGCCTATGAGTGTCTTGTTTGACTAGTAAGTTGCTCACTGTTTTTATGTGAGGATTTGGGAAGATTCAAAGCTGTACTGCCTCTGCCATGACCATCTCCCCAGTATGGAATTTCTAACATTTTCCATGTGGTGGGTGGGTCCCCATTTGTACTCTTGCCCTAGGCCCTGAAATGTTACGAGTGGGCCTGCAAACAGGAGAGAACTTCCAATCTGATGAGATACCAATGAGAAGTGAGTCTTCTGCTTACAATTTTACACATCCAGTGATTAGAAGAATCTTCCGCGGACTAAGTCCTGGAACTGTTAATTTCTCTTCCCACATACTCCTGGTACCAGATGTCATAGGGACACATATATAACACAACACAACTGCTGGCCTGAACCTTCATGCCAGTATGCCAGGTAAGTCTACAGAGTGGGAACTAGTAATATTTCTAGAAGCCAGTCCTAAACCAGGACAGCTGGAAATACATTAATAGCATCTGGGAGTTGACTGAAAACCCCATAAATGTGTCCTAATAAACCCAAACTAAATGTACCCACCTTTTCCTTAGTTGTATCTGAAAACTTTCCGTGGTTACATAATGCCACACAATACAAGAGGAATATGACAGAGGGAAAGTAAGGTTTGAAAGAGACAGTAGTCTCAACTATTTTTGTTAACAGATAGTATTTTTACAATATCTTATACTTACAAACATGACCATGTAAAAACATAGGGGGGGGGGACCTTAAGAATCAAGTTTCTTTAGCTTCTTAATAAATCTACCCCTAAATCTTTCACTGCTGTTCTTTCATAGTCACTTTCATTACTGACAAATGATGAGCTGTGTAACTAACTGGGAAGGGACACCAGCACTTCATCTGTTGCAATAGATACAATGTGGCAACTATTGAATCGCCAGATTGTTCCAAACAATAGATGCCTTATAATAGGTATAAATCTCTTCTCTAAGTATAGTTAAGTTTATAAAAAACTCACTGTCTATTCTTTTGTACCATGTTGGATCTGTAAGACAGTTAATCTCTCTCCAGATAATGAAGTTGGCTATAATGAATCAGTGTTGAGATAGAAGACATTTTTAGATGTTTATCCCAATGAACTAATCAAAGAAAGAAATAAGTTCAATATTTTTGTACCCATTTCTCTAATAAAGCAAAAGTTAGGCTATTCTGTAACAAATTTGAAAAGACCAGACCAGGTCTTAACCTGGTCTGATTTTGCCCCCGCGACCGTTTGGCAGTATCTGCTGATGTTTGGGGCTATGGTGACTAAATGGGTACACGAGCTGAAAAGTTGGTGGGTCAAACACACCCAGAGATGCTTTGGAAGACAAACCTGGTGACCTGCTTCTGAAATGTCACGGCTTTGAATACCCTGGGGAGCAGTTCTACTGCCACATGGGGTCACCGTGAGTCAGAACTGATTTGGCAACTAACAACAACAATAACTCAACAACCAGCAGCTGGCAGACAGAAGCTAGGGGTGCTGCCAAACACTCTACAATACATAGGACCACCACTCACAACAAACAGTTACCCACTAAAAGTGCCAACGGAGCCAAGGATGAGAAACTAACATAGAGGCTGTTATCTGATTTATATTCCTTAGGTTTATCACCAATTATTTATAGAAGAGTTTGGAAAGATTGATATCTGAACACACTGTACATGAATTTGAATTTATTTACTGTAAGTCTACAAGAAAATATATGTATTTCTCATTTCATACTCAATAAATATTTCTGTCTTCCTAATGATATCCTAGCTATTATTTTATAATATCTAGACTATGGGAGCTCATTACAAAGACCCTCTGTGGGATGCTTTCTTAACCAGACTTCTTTCTTCTAGAGAGTGCTATGTATTTCACATGTATCAAAGAATACGTTCTCCACTGTTCATCAAACCAAGAAACTTACTTCTAACATAAACTCATGCATTATTGAGGCACCAAGGACAAGTAGTTGAAAGTGAGATGAACACCTGTGAGGGAACGATTGAGGATCAAACCCAAATGATGGACCAGAAGGCCTGGGGTGAATAATCATATGGGTCTTAACTTAATAGGAAGTGAGTCAGGTACTCAGGACAAGAATAGATCTGGGGTCAAACACAGAAGAGTCGGAACCTACAAACACAGCTCAAGTGAGCAGAGCCATCGAGGGATCAAAAGTTTCCTAAAAATAGATGATTCCAAATCCAGGGCAAGATGAGACACATTGGAGCATAAAGAAACAGGGCACACCACTGAGACGATGACCCTTAGAAACCCTTCATACCTGGAACTGAACTCACCCCCATAGTCAACTTTCAGTCAAATGATAGGCCTATAAGGTGAACAATGACACCAGGGAGATACAGCCTCCTTAGAACAACCAACCATTCGAGATCAAAGGGGCAGCATTTGCCCAGGGATAAAGATTTAAAGGCAGGAAGGGATAGGAAAGAAGGAAGAATGGAAGAGTTAAACACAGGGAGGAAGTGGGAACAGTGCTATTACATTGTGGGGACTGCAATCAATGTTGCAAAACAAAATTGCACCAATCATTGAATGGAAAACTAAGTTGATCTGTAAACTTTCACCTAAATCACAACAAAAAGTTAATTAAAAAAATAATAATAATAAGATAGGACACAAGTCCAGTACAGATGTGAACCAGAGATTGTGACTTATGATAAAGGCATGTTGGCCCCAGATCTTAGATGGCCACTTGCAAGCTTCTAAGACCCCAGTCACTACTCACTAAAGTAGGATGTAGAGCAATGTGTTTGTGTGGTATGTTATGCCAATTGAGTTTGATGTCTGCCGTGACCATGATCCTGAGCCTGTGGGCCCAGTGACTCACTCCCTCAAGGTGTTTGGCAGTGGCTAAGAAGTTATCATAACTTTCCCCCCGTTAGCTCCATTACATAAACGGGCACTCTTATAACATATACAAATATGTATGTAGAAATATTATCTGTCAAACTTATATATGGTCATAGTGTGGTAGTTAAGGTTGTATGTCAACTTGGCTGGGTCTGGTTGAGTGGCTGGGCAGCTGGGTGTATTTATTCCCCATGGAGAGGTTGGTAATCAACTTCATGGTGGAATCTACTGGAGCAGCTAAGTAGCTGCTTTAGGGATGTGGCTGCTTCCAGTCTATAAGAAGCAAAATGGAGGAGGGTCCCCAGCTTTTTGGCA
>NW_006922168.1:485871-492033 GCF_000298275.1 Orycteropus afer afer
TCATGAACTATAAATGGTGGTGTTCCATCCCACTCCACATCTTCTGTCCCTAGTCCTCCTTCCAAAAGGAACCAGCATTACCAGTGTTTTTCTATGTTCTTCCAGAGCCCAGAAAGTATCTTTTGCTTACTCTTTTTATCTTTAACAGAAATGGTAACACAGCACATGATATTCTACACCTCATAAAGGTATTTTTCTTAACTACTACACTATATTGCTTCCTTCCAAAAGTTAAGTCCTTCTCATGACAAATAAATGACTGAATTTTTAAAAATTACATGGAAATGCTGAGTGGAACACACTGAAGAGTAATCTGTAAGTACACTTGTGGATAACCAACACCTTGGAGTGGCTTCGTGTGGCTTTGCCTATTAGCAATCACCTCATCAGATCCCTTTAAGGCTGATTGTATGTAGTGGTGATCAAAGTCTGTTTCAGGGACCTTTGGTGGTGCCAGAGACCCTCTTAGGAGGTCTACAAGATTAACATATTTTCAAAATGTTATTTTCCTCTTTCGTAATGGAATTCTCTAGAATTACATGGCTCAAATGAAAACTAAAGAGATTCTGAAAAATAGGATAGACTTTCTTCAGGTTTAAAAATTGCAGCTGTTAATTTCTGCTGAGATGAAAAGGTAAATCCTGCCAAGGGCCCCATTCACCTGTGTGCAAAGCCCTTCACTGACTGCACAGAGATGAACAGAAATTGAGTCAACACCACAAAATGGGAAGGGACCCAAGTGCGCTTTCCAGGTCTCACATCTTCCCTTCCCCTTCAGGAGCATCTCCTCCCCACGCCCCTCCCATTTCCACCCCCTAGATTTCCTGCTGTCACTTCTCCCAGTCTTCTCTGCTTACTTGGCCTGAGTAGGAGTTTGGGCTTGACCAGCTGTGGAACAAAAGCCACGTCATGTCTCCTCTCTGAGTCTCCACTGACTCATTTATAAAATGGGGATGACAATAATACCTACCTCACAGGGTTATCAGGAGCAAATGCGAAACTCTTTGTAAATCCCAAAGCTGCAAATGAAACTAAAATTCACATCACAAATTCATTCACACTAGCTGCACCAGTGGCCTCAAGCATACCCTGAATCATGAAGATGCCACAGGACTGAAAACATTTCATTCTGGTCGTCTTAAGCCAACTAGATGACAACTAACAACAACCACAGCGAAAGTTCATACCAATGTGGAATACTCATACTAGGAAGATGGAGGGTGCCAGAGAAACCCTTGATACCAGGCATCCTGAAAGTGACCCAGTTTAGATGTCTAGTGGCTTTGGGTCAGTGGGCGGAAAAGCTGTATCAGAAAGACAACAGAGTACTCATGGCTGCCCTCTCCTTTCTCCTTAACTCCTCTCCTCCAAAAAACCCAAGATTCAAGGGAGCAAGCCCTTCATCTCGTCTACCTGTTTGACTGGCCCCGAACTTCGGCTTCCAGTCCCTCACTCAATACCAGGTCTTCATCTTCTTACTGTCTAGTGTTGGTTTACAGAGCCCCACTCAGAACTTCTTCGGCCTCTAGTCCCTCTGACCTTATGCTCGGTCCTCTGCTCCTGGCTGGAGCATGGCATAAAGGCCCCACCAGCAGTGGTATGGAGATGGAAGAGACAGGAGGCAGAGCAAAGCCGACCTTGACCTCGGGCACAGGGAAGAGGGCCCAGAAGGCAAGCGGATTCCAAGTACTCTGTGTGTAGGGAGGGTGATGATGGTAACAGGAGACAGTGGGCTTTTCAGAGAATGGGCTCGACTTACTAGAGAGATACCGAAGCGAGAAATAAGCCTGACTTTTCTTTGTGATGATACGATAATTTTAGCGGTTTACATGAAGTGTTCAACGTTTATGTTTAAGGGCCATTCATCAGTGATGGCTGTATTCATCACTAGAAATGTGTGAGATCACCTTCATTATTTCCTTTGACAACCATGGCAAACACTGCATCGCCTGTTCACGTGTCGTCCACGAGGCTCGGTTGTCAGTTCCATGTCTCAAATAAGAGCAACAAAGGCGAAAAATACCCACTGAGCCTGCAAGGCACACAGCCTTTTGTAACATGTGCCCACGTGTGTGTGTGCGCGCATGTGTGCGCGCATGTGTGCGCGCGCGCGCGTTTCACCTTCTCTGTGTCTTCTGTTGCTCCCTTTCATTGAGCGGCTTCATTTTTAAAAACAGCAAAGGTGTAGCTGGTGTTGAATCCTTGCCCACAACAACCGCAACTGGAGCACTGATTTGGGACTATTTTAATGGCAGCGGCAAACTCAAACATTCAAAGGAGACTTTGTGTCATTTTCAGCCCTAACTAAAGCCACCCAGAGAGGGCCATCGTGATTTAACATTTCTTATTTTCTCCAATCTCTCAAGTCGTTGAGATAAATGACAAATCAGCACAGTGTAAACTTTATTTCTTCTTAGAGAATATATGCTGACAACGATATTACCACTTTTTGTAATTTGTCTTCTAGGAAAAAAAGAAAAAAAAAAAAAAAAAGGAGTGATGGGATAGATTTTATTCCCAAATAATTTATGCACCAATTTAAGGACCAAAGGAAAATATGAAAATAAATAAAATCTAGTCCCAGTTTCAAAGGAATTACAAATGTAGCACAAGGTCAGGCAGCCATGAACTCTTTAACTGTTGTCAAAGGAGATGCAATGGCCCTTAGCCATTTAATAATACATAAAGGAAATTGCAGAATATAAAGTTTGCCATTTCCATTAAGGTTTTAGATTTTAATAAAAAAGGACAAGGGATGCTTATTTTGAAATACGTTATTGAAATCTGCTGAACAAATTAGCAATGATAAAAAAACGATATCTTAGGTAGCAAATTCCATGTTTTTGTTGCTGTTATGTGCCATTGAGTTGGACCTGACTCACAGTGACCCCTCCTTGGGTTGCTGAGGCGGTATCTCTATGGAAGTAGATTGCCCAACCTTCCGAGGAGTGGCTGGTGGGTTTGAACCGCCAGGCTTCTGGTTAGCAGTCAAGTGCCTGAGGCACTACACTACCAGAGCCTAGCAAATTCCACTTGGAGAAGCTAGTCAGTGAGCCAAGAGTTTTTCTACTTTGTCAGTGTGTTTGTAGTTTTTGAATACTAAACTCCTTCTCTCACCACAAGTTCCCTGATGCCAAATTCGGCACAAGCGGGTTTGCTTCTCAGTGACCTCTTCTTGCTAGTGTGAGCTGCCATCGAGTCTGCCCCTGCCTCCTGACAACCCTGTGCACAACGAGATCAGACGGCTGCGACACATAGGGTTCTCACTGGCTGCTTTTCTGAAGGAGATTGCCAGGCCTTTCTTCCCAGTCCCTCTTCGCCTGAAGCTCCACCGAAGCCAGCATCGGAGCAACATGAATGCGTTCACTGACAGGCAGGCGGTGGCCGCGCAGGAGGGGCACTGGCTGTAAACCGAACCCAAGTTTCCCACATGGCAGGCAAGAATTCTGCCAAGGAATCACCAGCTCTTTGTGACATTTAGGCAGTGGCTAAAAATTTGGTGCAGTATATGTAAATTATGAGACATTCTTTTGGGAATCATTTAAAAACTGAGTACTATGAGTTGTTGTTGTTATGTGCCGTCAAATTGGCTCCAGCTCGTAGGGATCTTATTTACAATAGAATGAAACACTGCCTGGTCATGTGCCTGCCATGCTCACAGTCCTTGCTGTACCTAAGCCCACCATTGCAGCCACTGTGGCAACCCATGTCATTGAGGGTCTTCCCCTTTTTCATTGACCCTCCACTTTACCAAGCATGATGTCCTTCTCTAGGGAATGGTCCTTCTGACAACATGACCAAAGTAGGTGAGATGAAGTTTGGCCATTCTCACTTCCAAGGAGCATTCCAGCTGCACTTCCTCCAGGACAGATTTGTTAGTTCTTCTGGCAGTCTATGGTGCTTTCGGCATTCTTCAGCAACAAACTCAAAACCATCAACGATTACTCAGTCTTCCTTATTCATTGTCCAGCTCTCACACGCATATGAGGCAATTGAAAATACCATGGCTTAGGTGCACCTTAGTCTCCAAAGAGAAATCTTTGCTTTAAAGAGCACCTTTATACAGTCTAACACGATGTCTGATTTCTTGAGGGGTGCTTCCATGGATGTTGATTGTGGGTGCAAGTAATATGGAATCTTTGACAACTTCAATCTTTTCACCATTTATCGTGACACTGCTTATTTATGCAGTTGTGAGGATTTTCATTTTCTTTGTGTGGAGGTATAATCTATATTGCAGTCTCTGATCTTCATCAGTAAATGCTTCAAGTTGTCCCCACTTTCAGCAAACAAGGTTGTGTCCTCTGCATATTGTAGGTTGTTAATGAATCTTCCTCCAATCCTGATGCCATGGTCTTCTTCATGTAGTCTAGCTTTTCAGATTATTTGCTCAGCATACAGATTGAATAAGTATGGTGAAAGGATACAACCTGGACGTATTCCCTTCCTGATTTTAAACCACGCTATGGTTTAAAATCTGTTTGAATGACAGCCTCCTGGTCTATGTATAGGTTCCTCATGAGCACAATGAAGTGTTCTGGAATTTCCACTCTTCTCAATGTTATCCATAATTTATTATGATCCACACTATTGAATGCTTTTGCATAGTCAATAAAACACAAGTAAACATCTTCCTGGAATGTTTTGCTTTCAGCCAACATTCATCTGATATCAGCAATGATATCCCTCATTCTATGTCCTCTTCTAAATCTAGCTTGCATTTCTGGAAGTTCCCTATCAAGACACTGCTGCAACTGTTTTTTAATTATCTTCAGCAAAATTTCATTTGTGTGTGATATTAATGATACCAAAAACAAACAACAACAACAAAAACAACCCAAACTCACAGCCATTGAGTCAATTCTGAGTCATAGCGAACCCCTTTGAGTTTCCAAGGTGGTAAATCTTTACAGAACTAGATGGCCCAGTCTTCCTTCCATGAAGTGCCTGGTAGATTTGAACGACCAACCTTCTGGTTGGCAGTGAAATGCCTTAAGCAATACATCACCAGAGGTATTTGCTATTAATGATATTTTTTTTTTTATAATTTCCACATTCTGTTGGATCACCTTTCTTTGGAATGGGGACAAATATGAATTTCTTCCAGTCAGTTGGCCAAGTAGCTGTCTTCCAAATCTCTTGGCATAGCCAAGTGATTGCCTCCAGAAGGGCATTTGTTTGTTGAAACATCTCAATGGGTAGTCTGACAATTCCTGGAGCCTTGTTTTATGCCAATTCCTTCAGTGTAGCTTTGACTTCTTCCTTGAATACCATTGGTTCTTGACCATATGTCACCCCCTAAAATAGATGAACATTGATCAATTCTTTTTGGTACCATGACTGTGTATTACTTTCATCTTCTTTTGATGCTTCCAGCATCATTTAATATTTTTCCCAAAGGAACTTTCAATATTGCAACTCAAGGCTTGACATTTTTCTTTAGTTCTTTCAGCTTGAGAAATGCTGAGTGTGTTTTTTCCTTTTGGTTTTCTAACTCCAGGTCTTTGCACATTTCTTTATAATAATTGACTGTGTCTTCCTGAGCTGCTCTTTGAAATCTGTTCAGCACTTTTATCTTGTCATTTCTTCCATTTGCTTTAACTACTCTCCATCAAAGAGCAAGTTTCAGAGTCTCTTCAGATACACATTTTGGTCTTTTCTTCCTTTCCTGTCTTTTTAATGACTTTTTGCTTTCTTCATGTATGATGTAATTGATCTCACAATTTATCTGGTTTTCAGTCATTGGTTTTCAATGCATCAAATCTGTTCTTCAGATGGTCTCTAAATTCATGGGGTATATAATCAAGGTCATATGTTGACTCTCATAAACTTGCTTTAATTTTCTTCAGCTTCAATTTGTACTTGCATATGAGCAATTGATGGTCTGTTCTGCAGTCAGCTCCTGACCTTGTTTTGGCTAAAGATATTGAGCTTCCCCATTGCCTCTTTCCACAGAGATAGTCAATCTAATTCCTGTGTATTCTATCTAGTGAGCTCCATGTGTATAGCTGATGTTAATGTTGTTGAAAAAAACATATTTGCTTTGAATAAGTCATTGGTTTTGCAAAATTCTGTCATGCGACCTCCAGTGTCATTTTATCACCAAGGCCATATTTTCCAACTACTGATGATTCTTCTTGTTCCAAATTTCACATTCCAATC
>NW_006922168.1:493263-493838 GCF_000298275.1 Orycteropus afer afer
TGGGTTTGACCCACCAACCTTTAGGTTAATAGTTAAGCACAAACTATCTGTGTTACTCAGGGACTACGGTCTTAGTGAAAAAAGAGAAAGCAAGATCTAGCTAAGAACATATATGACCAAGAATGGTTCATTACAGTTACCTGTATAATATGTCACTAAACCCCTTTTCATTTAGTCACTGTTTCATTTTATTAAATGTAAAATCACCCAAAGGTGATTACTTAATTGGATTTCTTTCTACTTTGTGCAGTATAGAGATGGCAAGCACAGAAATTCAGTTTTAACATAATAATGATGAAAACGCTTCCATTTATTTAAGTGGAAAGTAGAACACTGACACTTGTCTCCGTCACCCAGTATCAGAATTATAAAAAACTACACATACCACACATACAATACACATGTACATACACATTATGGGGATATTTACAAATATTCATAGATGATATTCTTTGTTATAGTTGTTATTGTTGTTTGGTGCTGTCAAGTCAATTCCACGTGACAGAGTAGAACTGCCCTTTAGGGTTTGCTAGGTTGTAATCTTTACCAAAGCAGATGACCAGTTATTTCTCCCC
>NW_006922168.1:494418-497847 GCF_000298275.1 Orycteropus afer afer
AATGTCCTAATTACATTGTTTTATAAAACAACAGTTCAACTTACCCAGTAAAGAATGCCTGCCTTGAGTATTGTGCTTTTACAAGATCTACCCATATGGGATCAAATTGATGATGGTGACATGAAAGATTAGATAGGGAGCTTGGGGCAGTGATTTTATGTTAATGGGGGAGTAACAACTCAGAAAAGAGTGAGAGAATGGTTGCACAACTCAAAGAATGTCACCAATGACACTGAATTGTACTGTAGAATCTATTGAATTGGTGTGTGTTTTGTTGTGTATATTTTCAGCAACAACAAAAAAATAAATTTAAAAAACTAAAAATTTAAAACATTTTAAAAAGTGTATTAGCCAGGGATAAAATGGAGTTTTTTCATGATGACCAAAATATGCCCATTTAAAGCACACAAGAATGAATGTTTTTGTAAATAACACAATATTTTGAAAAGAAATTCATATCAAAATTATTGTGTCCCCTTCATGGTACTTATGGGAAACATCCAAAATTTAGCTAGTCTGTGATTCCTGTTCATGTGTAGTACGTACACCTTAGTGCACTTATCACAGTCCTGGGTCTTTTCCTTGGCTTTTAGTGACCTCTTCCCTACAAGGGTGAAAGATCCTTATAGCTATGAGGCCAGGACCACGTCTTACTCATCTATAAAGATGATGTCCCATATCACACAACGGTGCACAGCCGATTCGTAATAAAATTTTGTTAAATGAAACTTATTTACCTTTTAGTAAGCTTTTTCTGGAGACCTTGCCACTCAAAAATCTTAGAAGCATTGTTACTATCTGATTTCACAGATGAGGAAGCTAAGCTCAAAGAAACTGATTAATGCGTCTTACTTGTTCATTCATCAGTTAATGGGTATTTAGGTTGTTTCTCCATTTTGGCTACTTTAATGCTTCTATAAATATCCATGTACCCATTTTTGTGCAGATGTGTGTTTTCCCTTCTCTTAGGCATATACCTAGGAGTGGGACTGTGGTTCCTACGGTAACTCTATGTTTAATCCTTTGAGGCTGTTTTCCAAAAAGGCTGCACCATTTTTCCTTCTCACCAGCAATGGATGAGGGCCCTGATTGCCCCACATCTCTGCCAATACTTAATGTTATCTTGTTTTTTATTATTATAACCACGATTAGCTTCATTTTTAAATTCCTGTTGTTAATTACTTCTGAAACAAAACCATTGGACAAGGTTCATAATAATTTTTTAAAAGTCAGTCCTAACCCTCGGAGTACTGTGACCCCAGTGACTGGGCGCCTCCTTCTGTTTTCTCAGGGGCCCTGGTGGTGCTCTGCTCAAGCACTCAGCACACCCACTGGCTTTGGAGAAAAGTTTCCCAGCTGCTCTGGAGGTAATCAATCAGGCTCCTTGACGCTGAATTTCCTTCTTCCCATGCCTTCCTCCCTGCTTTGTCCATGAAAACCGAGGGAAATGTGAATCCCTTACCCAGCTACCAGAAAGCCAGTGGAGAAGCCTGGCCTCCCTTCCTTCTTTCCTACACGTTGACTCCGACGAATGCCATGCCCAGTGAGAGCAGAAGGAGATGACCAGAAGAAAGCAAGGGGCCCAAATCAGAGTGGGGGTCATTTTTAAATGAAAGAAATTCAACATAATAAATGATTTCTTTTGGGGGGATGGTTTCACATTTTAAATAGGAGCCCTGGTGGTACAATGGGTAAGTACCCTGCTACTAACTGAATGGTCAGCAGTTCAAACCCCCCAGCTGCTCTGAGGGAGAAAGATGTAGCAAACCGTCTGCTTCCCAAAAGATGACAGCCTTGGAAATCTGATGGGGCAGTTCTATTTTGTCCTATAAAGTCGCTATGAGTTGGAATTGACCTGACATCAATTTTTTTCTTTTTCTATCTGAAATAGAAATTTTACTTTATAAAAAATATCTTGCAACTCTTGGAAACATTTATTTTAAAACTTAGTCTAAACAAATAGGCAATCTGTAAAAAGGAAGTGGTGCATCCATTTAACCATTAGGTTACATATGGTACACGGTGTGGCTGTTAAACTCTAAACCCTCAGCATGGAAACCTCAGCCAGTACACATTCCCGAAGAAAGACTGCTATATGCAGAACCAAGGTTCTGGAACAGGAGCAAGGAACTGGCTATACATTTGGACTGCCCCGTTTTCCCGTGTTGTGATTAAAGTGTGGCCTTTAAGTCAATAAAATAGTCAAGTATATGTGTATTAAAGGTCAAGAAGAGAGTAATGAGGGATGAAAACTATGGCTTCGTGCCATTTTAACTATGAAAGAACATCAATAAAATGTGGCTGAAAGTCTTACCTTTTTAAATAGCAGTTATATGAGAGATTTGTTTTATGTTTTTTCACTGAGTGCTTTGATCTGACAACTCTTTTTTCTTCTCGGGACTCCCACTGACTCCAATTTAAATAAATAAGATTTGCTTTGAGATCGGCTTCCAGGGGAAGGCATGAAGGAGAAGCCGTGTCACTCCTGATCTTTCCCATTTGCCAAATGCATAGACTATCTCGCACTCCTTTTCCAATGACATGTTACTTTCAATATAATAATATAACAATACTTACATAACTTGCATTTTTTATTTGAAGATCTCACAAAACTTGGTTTTATTAATACATCTATCTACCAATCCTGCCCCTCCAAGTGCCATGAAAGTATTAACTTTCATTTGCTGAGAAGGTTACCAGAAGGTTATAGGATTTTACCATGCAGGAAGAGACCTTTAAGATGATCTGTAGGCCACTAGTTCTTAACATGGTCCTCGGACAACCATTAAACTTAGAAATGGGAATCTCAAACCCCACCTGGACCTACAGAATCAAACGCTCAGGGATTGAGCCCCGTCAACTGTTTTAACAAGTCTTCCAGGTGATTTTAATGCAGGTCCAGTTTGAGAACCACTGGCTTAGGCCATCCCACTTACTTCACAGCTGATGAATCAAATCTACAGACAGGTTAGCAATTTGTCTGAAATCTCACTGCCCATTAATGGCAAAATTAGGATTAGAATCCAGGTCTCACTCATCCCAGTATGTAGGCTTGAAACGTGTGCACACACTAAGGCAGGTCTCAGGGTCTCTTCCTCTTGACCTTGCTTCGTTAGCTACACCTGCTTCAGACTTCCAGATTCCAACTCAGTGATACTCGTTTTCAAAGTCCTTCCCCAATCCTGTGTAGTCTCCCTAAAGGACTAAAGAACCTTAAAAGGAGCACCAGTGGTGCAGTGGTTTAAGTGCTTGGATGCTAACCAAGAGGTCAGAGGTCAGAACCACCAGCTACTCGGCAGGAGAGAGATGAGACAGACTGCTCTCATAAAGATTTACAGCCTTGGAAACCCTATGGAGCAATTCCACTCTGTCCCATAGGGGTGCTGAGTGGGTTTGGTTGGGTTTAAGGAGCCCTCGTGGCATAATAAG